>NC_087213.1:1625248-1690110 GCF_015104395.2 Macrobrachium nipponense | reverse complement strand
TAGCGTTAATCTTTATTATGGACTAGACCTTATACATGGGATTAGGATAAAGTCTTCCAGCGAGTAAATGCTCCTTGATGAGTTACAAGTAATAATTGTTAAGTGAGGAAATAACCATTTTGGTTAGCAACTCTATTGTGCATTGGGTAGTGTAACTGCATTTGTATTCTATCTGTTACATTAGTTTATAGTTACAAACAGTCGAGAGTAATATAAGTGAAAGGTAGGAAAAAGCAGTGGTTTTTGGGTAACTGTTTCATATCTTTTTATTTTTTATTGAATATCATAATCATTAATGGTCAGGGTAAATCATGGCTAGAGAAAGTTACAGTCTAGTGAAATATTCATAGATATCTTTATAGTACAAATATTAAAGAGATTGGGTAAGCCATCACTAATGAGTAAACGTTTTTTCAGTGGTATTTTAAGCTGTGATGTCTTTCCACATAATCTTTACCAGACAAAAGATGTGTTTACAATAAGCTAAACATTATTATATGGTTATATGCAGTGTTGTGTGGGGGGCTTTACTTTGCAGTGAAATGAAGGCTGTTGAATTGGCCAAGTTTCAGTTCATGATATTTGAAAGTTGTTCTCAAGATTATTATACCAGGATATAGTTTTTGGCATGACCTGAATGTCAGTCTTACCCCATTATTAAAAATGTCTTTTCTTCAGATTTAAAATGTCTGAAGCTGGGGAACATCACTCACTCGTCAGTGTGTGTTCTGCAGCCAGGTATTCTCCTCAAAGGATGAATTGCAAGCACACTTCAGGTAATTCTCTCTTTGTCTTCATTTTTCAGCACTATTTTTATTAGTAAGTAATTACTGTATGCTATTTAACATAACCTTTAGGGTTTCACATGTCTTAATTTTTAGCATAGTTTTCATTAGTATTTTTATTTAAACAAACACAACGTCGGGTTTCTCTTGTGTTTTTAGCAGTACCGTATAGCCAGTGATCTTGTGCTACTCACTGGTACTGGTTAATTTTGGCATTTCCACATTGTATAGGGTTTGGTTTAGCCTGTTTGTAAGGGTGAAGGGTACAGTGGCTATCTCATTCATGAAGAGTTTTTCTTTCAGAACGTCATGCAAATCGTGAAATAGATATAAAGGGTAAACCTCGGGTGGTGGAGAAGAAGACTGAAAACGGGAGTCCCAGTAAAGCTGTGGGTGAAAAGAATAACGCGCCTGTTTCTCCAAAGGCTGTAGATAATGCAGTTTGTGATGTATGCGGTAAGTTTCCTTTCATGTGCTAGGAACTTTATTTATATGTAGCCTAGAGGAAGTTTGTACTGTGATTCAAATGAATTTATTTTATAGTTTAATGTATGACACTTACCTGGCAGGTATATATATAGCTATATTCCTTGTTCCACCTGGCAGAAATTTTCAAAACTCGCGGCAAACGCTAGTAACCTATTAGTAGTTCAGGCAACCACCACCCCGTTACCGTGGCGCTAGCGCTAGGAACCGTTCCCAATTGGGCCAGATTTTCTCTGCCTGCCGAACGGCAACATTGTTTGGTGGTTCCCCTGCTAGAATTTTCATTCTCGTTGCTGACTGATCTTGGATTTTTGGTATTGTACTCGGAAACGTTAGCTTGCATTCGCTTTGGATTGTTCTTTAAAGATGTCTGTACTGGAAGTATGTTTAGAGTGTGTGTAAAAGAGGGGTGTAATGGTAAGATTGCCTTGAAAGCGAAAATTCGGTCGACCCTCATACCGATTGTAAGAAGTGTAGGGAGAATGTGTGTACTTGGGAGAATAGATGCATTGAATGTGAGAATTTATCAGAGAAGGAATGGAAGGTCTTTATGAAATATGTTGAGAGGCTTGAGAAAGATCGTGTAAGGAGATCTTTTGTTTTCGTAGTTGAGAAGTCAAATTTTGTACAAGTAACTTACCCAGCAGATATATACTTAGCTATAGACTCGGTCGTCCGACAGAATTTCAAAACTCGCGGCACACGCGACAGGTAGGTCAGGTGATCCACCATTCCCGCCGCTGGGTGGCGGGGTCTGGAACTATTCCCGTTTTCTAAGCCATAATTTCTCTGTCGGTTGAACGGACAACACCTATTGTTCGTTCCTCCATCTTGGATTTCAACTCGTTTGCCGAGAATTTGGATTGGTTTTTTTGGTGACGTATTCTGTTTTTTCTCTGGCTTGGCATACGCTTATTGTGGACTGTTTTCGACTTTGGTTTTGACTACTCTTTCACGATGTTCTGACGCTAAGGCTTCACCTATGTTTAGAGTTTGCAGTAGGGAAGAATGTAAGGTTAGGCTGCCTAAATCGGCATTGGATCCGCATAGTATTTGCGCTAAATGCAGGGAGAATGAATGTTCTTTTATTACACCTGTGTGGAATGCGAGAACCTTACGGAGCTTGAATGGAAGGAATTATCATCATATGTTAGGAAGCTTGAGAGAGAGAGAGTGAGAAAGGCTTCAGCTAGGTCATCTAGTAGATCTTGCTCATTAGAACAAGAAATTAACTCTCCATCTAACAATTTTCCCTTAGCCTCAGCTGCTTCTCCCTGTTCTGAATCCAAAGATTCTTCGTCAGAGAGGGAAAATGTAAAAGCTTCTATTAAGAAACTTCAAGCTCAGCTACGAGCTCTAAACCAAGGTAAGAGTGGTGATAGTGACTTGTGCAGTGTCCCCAGTGCAGTGGAGGGGGCGTCTGACCGGTTCCTCATTGCTCCTAGGCCTAGACCTCTTCCAAACTCCCAGACCAGGGTAGGAGGAATGTCGAAAAGCCGCAGGGAGGATGCAGAACATCCCCAACGGTCAGGCGTCCCTTCGGCAGATCCTGTTGTTAAGTCCCAGGCTGCCTCGGATTGCCGACAGAAAAGGCGTCCTAAAGGAGTGTTTTTCGGCTCAGACTCTTCCTCTCCTAAACGAGGATGGAGTTCGGCCTCCCTTCGTTCGCGCCCTTGAAGAGAGCCTGGAAGGCGCCTAAAGGAGACGCGGCTGACTCCAGCCAGAGCGTTTTCCCGAGGATTGGCCTTCGGTACCTAAGAAGACTAGATAGAGGAGCCTGCTCTTCAGGATCTGACCAAGAAGTTTTTGGTTAATCTGCAAGAGCAGTTAGCTTCGCTCGTAGGCTCTTTTGCGAAGGACTCTACAAGGAGGAAGGATGTCTCGCTCCCGGTTAAGAGTTCCGCTAAGCGTCCTTCTTCGTATAGGAGAGAACTCTCACGATCTCCAGGGCGTTTATCGCCTTCGTCGAGAGACTCGTCGGATAGGAGTTGTTCTCCTGAGAGAAGAGCCCTTTCGCCCTATAGGCTGTCTTCCCCGAAGCGCCCTCTTAATCGTAGCGAATCGAGCAGAAGTCTCGATCGGTTTAGGTGCAAGGAACCGGAAAACCGATTTAGGTATCAGGATCCCTTGGGTCTTCAGGACCAGGAACCAGACAGGCGCAAAGAGGGCAGCCAAGACGCAAGAAAGGCGTCAAGGAGCCTCTTAAAGACGCAAGGATTTCATGACGTCAGGATTCGGCTAGAAGGCAGGATTCAGGACGCTATGAGCCAGGACGCCATGAGTCAGGGCGCCATGAGTCAGGGCGCCAGGAGTCAGGGCGCCAGGAGTCAGGGCGCCAGGAGTCAGGACGTCAGGAGTCAGGGCGCCAGAAAACAGGACGCCAGGAGTACGTTAGGCGTCAAGTGTTAGGGCGCCAAGAGCCTGTTAAGCATCAGGATTCAGGACGCGAGGATCTTTTCAAGCGCCCTGAATCAGGACGCCAGGAGCCTAGCAAGCGCCACGAACCCGACGAACATAGACAAGAGTCTAGTAGGCACAAGAGTGTTGCCGACAGACAGGAGCCTCACTCCTCGTATAGGAGTGCTAATGTTTCCGCGCTCCCCTTCTCGGGAAAGGAGTTCTTCTCCCGGGAACAGGCCAGATCACTCCAAAACGATCCCTTCTGTAGATCAGTTGGACCAGGTATCGGAGACGAAGAGCCTGTAGATGTAGCAGTTTCGGACTACAAGAGACTTTCTCTTTCATCCTGCGGACCCTCCTTCACCAGGATCGTTGATGTCCAGCACTAAAGCTCTCAAATCGTCTTCCTTCGTTAGATGCGCCCCGCTCTTTGTATGAAAAAGGCATTAAAAACTTTTTCAGAGTGGTTGACTTCCAGAAGGGAAGCGGGCAAGACAGTTTTTTCCTGCCCTCCTTCCAAATTAACAGGCAAACCAGGAAGGTGGTACGAGACCAAAGAGCCGATGGGGTTAGGTCTGCCTTCTTCCGCGGATGCGGATTTTGCTTCCTTAGTGGACTCTGCTAGGAGGAAGTCGTTGCTGTCTGCTAAGGCGACTTGGGGGCATGTGTGAGCTGGACCACCTTCTAAAGGGCCTCTTTAAAACCCTAGAAGTCTTCAACTTTATGGACTGGGCATTAGGAGCTTTAGCAAAGAGATCTCAGGACACGGACTTTGTTTCCATGGAGGAACTTTCGAGCGTCCTGGCTTGCTGGACAGAGCGGTCATGGATGGTTCTGTGGAAGTTGCCTCTCTTTTTGGTACGGGGAGTATTGAAGAAGAGATCTGTCTTTAGCTCTTTCTTAGCAAGAGCAGTATCACCCTTGCAAAGGACATCTCTTCTTTTTGCTCCTTTATCCCCGCACCTTTTTCCACAAGAGACGGTTAGAGAGGTTTCGAAATCTCTTACTGAGAAGGCAACTTAAGATCTCCTCACGCACTCAGCCAAGAAGTTTAGGCCAGCAGTGCCTTTAGAGAAGAAAGAGAGACCCTCTTTTGTTCAGCCCTTTCGAGGGGCCTCCTCTTCTAGACCCCTCTTAGAGGTAGAAGACTAGAGAGAAAGAATAGACCATCTAGAAGGTCCTTCGGGAAGTCTAGATGAACAGCAAGTCCTCCAGACGAAAGTAGGCGCCAGGCTACTCCACTTTGCCAAAGTCTGGGCGCAGAAGGGAGCGGACTCCTGGTCCCACTCTATCCTGAAAAAGGATACTTGATCCCCTTCAGGGAAAATCCTCCCTTGACGACAACTCCAAGGGAGTTGACCGCAAGATACTCGGATCCGGTCCGAAAGCTTGCTATGTTGCAAGCAGTGGAACATATGATTTCCCCAAGGAAGCGTAGAACTGGTTCAAGATCTCCAGTCTCCAGGATTCTACAATCGGCTATTCCTGGTACCGAAAGCATCGAATGGAGACCAGTTCTAGACGTCAGTGCCCTGAATTTCTTTGTCTTGAAGAAGAAATTTTTGATGGAGACGTCTTCCTCTGTTCTATCTGCTCTTCGTCCAGGGGACTGGATGGTGTCCCTGGACCTTCAGGATGCGTATTTCCATGTGCCATTCATCCGGCAGCAAGGAAGTATCTGAGGTTCATGTTCCAAGGGAAAGTGTTCCAGTTCCGAGCGATGTGCTTCGGACTTTCGACTGCCCCTCAAGTCTTTTACGGACATCATGAAGAATGTCGCTTATTTGGCCTCCAGCCTTACATCTGGAAGGGATCAGGATCTCGTTATATCTGGACGATTGGCTAATAAGAGCCCAATCGGAGGAAAAATGTCTGGAGGACCTTTTAGTTACTCTGAAGTTGACAAAGTCCTTAGGACTTTTAGTAAATCACGAGAAATCCATGCTGACTCCCCAGCAAAGTATTGTCTATCTGGGATTCAGATGGATTCTCGGGGTTTTCTAGCGTATCCTTCGCAGGAAAGGAGACAACGCTGCCTAGAAAAGGTGTCAGTCTTCTTAAGGAAGAACATTGTTCCGCGAGGGAATGGATGAGCTGCTGGGGACCCTCTCCTCGATGGAACAGTTCGTTGCCTTAGGAAGACTTCACCTAAGACCCTTCAATTTTTATTTGAAGGAGAAGTGGGATTGGAAGTCCAACAATCTGGGAGAGACTTTTCCAATCTCGAAACGGATCAAGGAGAATATCCGTTGGTGGTTAGATCCACAGAAACTAAGCAAAGGAATCTCCCTTCGCTTACAGAACCCTCGCCTAGCGTTGTTTGCAGACGCCTCAGATTCAGGGTGGGGAGCGACCCTAGGTTCGCAAGAGGTGTCAGGCATTTGGGAAGGAGAACAAGTGTCCTGGCACATAAACAAGAAAGAGCTAACAGCCATTCATCTAGCTTTGGTTCATTTCGAGGAACAGGTCTCAGGTCTGGGGATTCAGATTCACTCGGACAACACAACAGCCCTCGCTTATATAAAGAAGCAAGGGGGGACGCATTCCTTTTCCCTGTACGAGTCAGCAAAGGATCTGCTGATTTGGGCACAGGAAAGGAAGATCTCTCTCCTCACAAGGTTTGTGCAGGGAGAGAAAAATGTCCGGGCAGATCTGTTAAGCAGAAAAGAACAAGTCCTACCCACGGAATGGACTCTCAATCCTCAGATTTGCCAACAACTTTGGCAGCTGTGGGGAAGGCCCAATATAGACCTGTTCGCGACCAACAAGAATCACAGATTAGAAACCTATTGCTCCCCGATCTTCGGATCCTCAAGCAGTAGCAGTAGACAGCTTTCTGCTAGATTGGACGGGCTTGGACGCTTACGCCTTCCCTCCTTTCAAGATAGTAGGAGAAGTATTGAGGAAGTTCGCTTGCTCGGAAGGAACAAGAATGACCCTCATCGCTCCCTTTTGGCCGGCTCTCGATTGGTTCACAGAGGTGCTGGAGTGGTTTAGTGGATTTTCCAAGATCGCTTCCACTAAGGAACGATCTTCTCAAACAACCCCACTTCGACAGGTTTCACAAAAACCTCCCCGCTCTAAGTCTGACCGCCTTCAGACTGTCGAAGGACTTGTCAGAGCAAGGGGCTTTTCACGAGAAGTGGCGAAGGCTATTGCAAGAGCCAGAAGAGTCTCCACTTCTAAAGTATATCAGTCGAAGTGGGAGTTGTTAGAAGATGGTGTAAGGAAAAGAAAATATCCTCCTCCAGTACCTCTGTAACTGAAATCGCAGATTTTCTCCTATATTTGAGAAAAGACTGTAACCTAGCAGTTTCAACAGTGAAGGGTTACAGAAGTATGCTGGCCTCAGTTTTTCGACATAGAGGAATAGATCTGACAAACAATAAAGATCTTCATGACCTTATAAGTCTTTTGAGACCACGAAAGGACATGTCATCAAGAAGCCTAGCTGGAACTTGGATGTGGTCCTCAAGTTCCTAATGTCGGGAAAATTTGTACCGTCTCACGCAGCTTCTTTTAGGGACTTAACAAGAAAGTCTTTATTCCTTTTTGCGTTAGCAACAGCCAAGAGAGTGAGCGAGTTGCAAGCTTTGGAAGGTAAAAGTGGGGTTTAAGAAAGATCAGCGATTTGCTCCTTTCAACCATTTTTTCTAGCGAAAAATGAAAATCCCTCAAAGCCTTGGCCAAGAAGCTTTGAGATAAAAGGAATATCTTCATTAACGGGGATAGAACTAGAAAGGACTTTGTGTCCAGTCAGGGCACTCAAGTTCTACCTGGAGAAGAAGAAGTTGCTGAAAGGTACAGAGGAAAGTCTTTGGTGCTCTGTAAGAGATCCGAAAAGAGCGATTTCTAAGAACGCCCTTATATTCTTCATAGAAGATGTAATAAGGGAAGCTCACCTTAAATGCGAAGAGAGCATTTCAAGGTTCTCAGAGTGAGAGCTCATGAAGTGAGAGCCATAGCTACGTCTATGGCATTTCACAAAACATGGTCGCTTCAGGCTCTTATAGAGTCGACATTTTGGAGATGTAATTCGGTGTTCGCCTCGAATTACCTAAGAGATGTTAAAGTTTCGTACGAAAAGTGCTTTGCTCTGGGAGCGTATGTTTCGGCGAATTCAGTGCTGGGAGAAGGGGCTGAGGCTAATCCTTCCTATTTAGTTTAAGGCTTAAATTACTGTTTATTGGTGGTTGTTTTTATTGGTTAATTGTCAGAGGGAATAGGGACCCTCTTACAATTCATAGAGTGTAACAAGACTAACATGGTCAGGTGATCGGGATTGGCTTCAGTGCTCTTTGTGATTTGTTTTATAACCTAACTCTGTCATGTAAGAGGGCGAGTCCCCATTGATATGACAAAAGGTCAAGGCTCTACCATGTAAGTGGGTCAGCCCACCCCCATTGGTACGATCC
Organism: Macrobrachium nipponense; assembly: GCF_015104395.2. NCBI lineage: Eukaryota > Metazoa > Arthropoda > Malacostraca > Decapoda > Palaemonidae > Macrobrachium > Macrobrachium nipponense. The sequence goes on along the minus strand of NC_087213.1, from coordinate 1,682,024 downwards.
AGTATAGGCTCTGTCGCGTAAGCGGGCTAGCCCCCATTGACACGATCCAAAGAGTTATTCAACCATAGGTTCATTCCTCGTTGAAACTCTTGAGGCAAGCAGACTCATCGACAGTAGTCATGAAGTCTTCAGCCCAATAAGGTAGGAACTATGGATTATGTTATCCAAGAACATAGGTTGTTTTTTCCCTGTTTTTTAATGTATTTAGTTTAAGTATTATTTTGTTTGTAGCTGTCTCTTGCCCGCCACCAAGGGTGCCAATCAGCTAAGTATATATCTGCTGGGTAAGTTACTTGGACAAAAATGATATTGTTAAGATACAATAAAGTTTTGTACATACTTACCTGGCAGATATATACGATTAATGGCCCACCCAGCCTCCCCTCAGGAGACAGGTGGAAGAGAAATTATGGCTTAGAAAACGGGAATAGTTCCAGACCCCGCCACCCAGCGGCGGGAATGGTGGATCACCTGACCTACCTGTCGCGTGTGCCGCGAGTTTTTGAAATTCTGTCGGGACGACCGAGTCTATAGCTAAGTATATATCTGCCAGGTAAGTATGTACAAAACTTTATTGTATCTTAACAATATCATTTCTTCGAGTAAAAGGAGTGAATGTATTTCCTCTCCAGCTCCTTCTAATGTAGAATTGGTAGTTCCTTCTCCCCAGGTATCTCCTGCGCCCGCTGCTGTATCGGAGGAGGCGAACGATACAAATATTGTGAAAGTGTTCGCTGCCCTTGCGTCCATGGGCGACCAGATACAGCGACTTACAGATAGAGTTAGTGCTTTCGATGTCAGTGAAAGTGTAGTGGAGGGGGCGTCTGATCGTCTCTCTCGTGCTCCTAGACCTAGACCTCTGTCAAGCTCCCAGACCCAAGGGAGAAGGCATGTCGACAGTCGAAGGGAGGCGAGAGAGGTTTTTTGTCACGGTCAGGCGTCCCTTCGAACAGTCCTGTTGCAAGTTCCCAGGCTGTGCAGTTCGCCGCAGAAAAGGCGGTAACTGGGAAGTGTGCGTCCTCGGAAGGTTCGACTTCCGAGCGAGAACGTCGGTATGCAGTGGTGTCTCGCCCCCTCAAGAGGACGTTCAGGACATCAACTGCTCTCGAGAGACAGGCGCAAGATAGTGAGGCTTGGAGTAGTCCTGAGGTGTTGTCATCCTCGGAAGACGGGGACGCAGTGCCGATCAAGAGGAAAAGGATTTTTCGTACTAGAGAGGACGCAGGACGCACTGGCGATATACGTCCTTCTCGGCATGGTATTTCCATGGGAGAATCGCCTCCATCTTCTTATGTATCCTCCCCTCGTCTTTCTCCGTCGGGTAGAGTACAAGATCGCTCTCCGTTAGGTCGCAGTCCCGCTCGTAATCCTCATCCTTCGTCGTCTACCATTCAGGAGGATAGTACGAAGCATTTCTTACGGGAAATGCAGTCCAAGTTGGCAGTTCTGGTGAAGTCTTGGGATGCGCCTGAGCAAGCATCTTCGAGGCGTAAGGACGATTTTCTTCCCATTAAGTCTTCTAAAAGGGAAGACAAGGACGCGTTCGCCGAGGACGCAGGGCGCACTGGCGCTAGGAGGACAAGCGATCGCTTGGGTTTGCAGGACGCAGAACACAGGAAGAAAATAGTTTCGGAAGAAGCAGGACGCGGGACCAATTGTGGACGCAGGACGCAGGCGGCAGGAAGCAGGCGTGTCTACGATGGACGCAGGACGCAGGCGGCAGGACATCGAGAGGCGGCAGGACGCCGACTCCTCGGTAGCCGCAGGACGCAGGCGGCAGGACGCTATTCCTTCAACGAAGCGTCAATACGACGATGATTTACAAGACATTTCTTCAGCAGAAGAAGAATTGGAATTAATTGAGGAAAAGAATACGGAACCTTCTTCAGATTATAAGGTTCTGACTTCACGTCTTATGGCTATTTTGAGGGGGAATTTAAACCGACAGCTCTGTTATCCCCCTTATCACAGTTTTCCAAGACTAGGACTCCAAAGAAGTCCTCTTTCCTTAAAATGACGATGTCAATTTCGGCAAAGAAGGCCCTTCAACGTGTGAATGACTGGATGAAGGAGAAGAAAGAAGCGGGAAAATACTCTTTTGTTTTTCCACCAGCTAAGTTGGCATCTAAATCAGGAGTATGGTACGCTACTGGAGAAAGTCTAGGCCTGGGAGTACCTGCCTCCTCCCAGGGGGACTTCTCCAGTATAGTAGACAGCTCACGCAGACAGGCGTTACAGTCTGCCAAGGTCTGGTGGACGTCTTCAGAATTTGACCATCTATTTAAAGGGATTTTTAGGACTTTCGAAGTCTTCAATTTCTTGGATTGGTCTTTGGGAGCACTAGCGAACTCCCTAGAAGAAGAGGATTCGCAGGACTTAGAAACAGCTAAGAGCATTATGTCCTGCATGGATAAGGCTCTGAGAGACGGAACGAATGAACTGGCTTCGTTATTCACAGCAGGAGTACTTAAGAAGAGATCGCTGTTGTGTTCGTTCGCTCAAAAGGAGTCTCTAACTCTCAGAAATCGGAGTTACTGTTCTCTCCTCTTTCGAAACAGCTGTTTCCTTCAGAGGTAATTAGGGATATAGCTCTCTCCCTTTCGCAGAAGGCCACTCAAGATCTTCTTTCGTCTTCAGTTAAGAAGTTCTTACCAACCAAGTTGGTGAAGAAGACTCCAAAGGATACTAGGCCTTCGCAACAGCCCTTTCGAGGAAGAACATTCGCTCGACCCGCCTTTAGGGGTAAGAGAGTACCCGCGAAAAGAGGAGCCAAGACCCCCTCTAAAGAATGAGAACTCAGTCCTCCAGACGACAGTGGGAGCCAGACTTCAAGGTTTTTGGGAAGTTTGGCAGAATGTGAAGGCAGATCCCTGGGCTGTCAACGTAGCTCGGGAAGGGTTACAAGATTCCTTTCTTGAAGAGACCTCCTCTCGCAACATCTCCGAGAGCCCTCGGGGCAAATTACAACGATTTAGAGAGAAAGCGGCTCTGTGGAGCAAGTAGCTTCCATGCTAGAGAAAGGAGCCATAGAACCTGTTCTGGATCACGAATCTCCGGGATTTTACAACCGTCTGTTCCTGGTTGCAAAGTCCTCGGGAGGTTGGAGGCCAGTGCTGGAACGTAAGTCAACTGAATCTTTTCGTAAAAGACCAAGTTCACTATGGAGACCCCGAACGATTCAGTACTGGCAGCGGTACGTCCAGGGGACTGGATGGCGACTCTGGACTTACAAGACGCATACTTTCATATTCCGATTCATCCAGGAAGCAGGAAGTATCTAAGGTTTGTGATTCAGGACAGGGTCTTTCAGTTCAAGGCCCTATGCTTCGGCCTTTGCACAGCCCCTCAAGTGTTCACGAGGATGATGTCCAATGTGGCGAGATGGTTACATTTAAGAGGGATCAGAGTGTCTTTTTATCTGGACGACTGGTTGATAAGATCCCAATCAAGAAGTCAATGTCTGGAGGACTTGAGTCAAACATTGGACTTAGCAAAAGACCTAGGTCTGGTAGTAAACATGGGAAAGTCTCAATTGGAGCCCCAACAACAGATAGTTTATTTGGGGATTCAGATATCGGCAGTGACTTTTCGGGCTTTTCCGTCCCCGAAAGGCAAGCAATGCATTCGGAAGGTGCAGGACTTTCTAAAGAAGGACCGATGCTCAGCAAGAGAGTGGATGAGTCTACTGGGCACACTCTCTTCGCTAGAGAGGTTCATTTCTTTAGGAAGACTGCACATGAGACCTCTTCAGTTTTTCCTGAAGGATTCATGGCCAAGAAAATTGCAACCGGATTCCTTCCAGTTTCTAATTCCGGCCGAAGTAAAGGAGGAATTAAAAGTGGTGGCTAACTCCAGGCAGGTTAGCAAAGAGGGATGTCGCTTCAGCAGAAGAACCCAGACCCTCGTCTTGTTTTTTCCGACGCGTCGGACGCGGGTTGGGGATCGACTTAGGCCCTCAAGAGGTGTCGGGACTTTGAGCAAGGACGAAACAAAGTGGCACATAAACAGGAAGGAACTGATGGCAATTTTCTTGGCTTTGAAGCACTTCAGAGAGTTGATTCGAGACAAGACAGTGCAGGTCAACTCGGACAACACCACGGCTCTGGCATACATCCGAAAACAAGGAGGAACTCATTCTTTTCCCCTTTACAATCTGGCAAAAGAAATTCTGCTTGGGCGGAAGAGGAAAAAGGTCGTGATACTCAACAGGTTTATACAAGGAGAGAAGAACGTGGGTGCGGACCTGTTGAGCAGAAGAGAGCAACTTCTCTCGACGGAGTGGAGGTTTGCAACATGGAGGTTTGCCAGAGCCTGTGGAAGTTGTGGGGCCGTCCGGTAGTGGATCTGTTTGCGACAGCCAGAACAAAAAGGTTACCAACATATTGCTCTCCGGTTCCAGACCAGGAAGCAGTGGCGGTCGACGCATTCCTGATGGATTGGTCAAACTTAGATCTGTACGCTTTTCCTCCGTTCAAGGTACTGGGGAAAGTGATGAAGAAGTTCAGGGAGAGCAAAGGAACGAGGATGACCTACCTTAATAGCCCCGTTTTGGCCGGCCCAAAGTGGTTCACAGAGGTACTGGAATGGACAGTAGATACGCCAAGGACTCTTCCTCTAAGAGTAGATTTACTCAGACAACCCCACTTCGACAGGTTTCACAAGAATACCCTCGCTCTGGGTCTGACTGCGTTCAGACTATCGAACGTCTGGTCAGAGCGAGGGGATATTCTAGAGAGGTGGCCAGTGCAGTGGCTAGAGCCAGAAGAACCTCCACAATCACAGTGTATCAGTCGAAGTGGACAATTTCCGGAAGTGGTGTAAGAACAGGAAAGTGTCTTCATCCAAGTACCTCTGTGACCCAAATCGCAGATTTCCTTTCTATACTTGAGGAAGGATTTACGCTTGTCAGTTTCGACAATCAAAGGTTATAAGAGTATGCTAACCTTAGTGTTTTAGACACAGGGATCTAGACATCTCGAATAACTTAGACCTTAGAGATCTGATTAGGTCATTTGGTACGAAGAAACAATCAGAATGCAGGCCACCTGCTTGGAACCTTGATGTGGTCTTGAAGTATTTAACTTCTAGCAAATTCGAGCCGTTAGAGGAATCCTCTCTGAGAGATCTTGCTAAGAAGACTATCTTTTTAGTAGCATTGGCAACTGCTAAAAGAGTTAGTGAGCTTCAGGCCATATCGAAGAAGGTGGGATGGAGACATGGCAATGCAGTGTGTTCATTCCAAGAAGGTTTCTTGGCCAAGAATGAGAATCCAGCTAATCCTTGGCCAAGATCCTTTGAAGTTTTGGGTCTGGCTGAGTTGGTGGGTCACGAGCAAGAAAGAGTTCTCTGCCCAGTGAGAGCGTTGCGGTGTTATATAGAAAGAACAAGAGTTATCAGAGGGAAGTCTGATGCTCTGTGGTGTTCAGTTAAAGACCCAGTAGACCCATGACGAAGAACGCTCTAGCCTTCTTCATGAGAGAGTTAATTAAAGAGGCTCATATGTTGTGTGAAGAGCAGAGCTTTGGTATTTTGAAAGTGAAGGCTCATGAAGTCAGGGCAGTGGCGACTTCATTAGCTTTTAAAAAGAATTTAGCCCTCAAGGAAATTATTGAATCCACATATTGGAGAACTAATTCAATATTTGCGTCTCATTATCTTAGGGACGTTCAGACAACCGTGATAATTGTCAGACGCTAGGTCCATACGTGTCCTCGGGTACAGTATTGGGCAAAGGAGTTACTACCCCATAACCTTCTTTTAAGCTAGTTGATTTTATTAGGTGATGGTGTTTGTTGTGTTTATTGGTCGTCTGAGAAAAGTGGCGTACTTTTCTCAGTCTTGTTAGTATTATCCGGTGATGGTGTGTGTGTAGTTCAGGTAAATGATCTGTTACTAGCTTGAATGCCGTGGCATAAGAGGGCTGTAAGGTTCTGTCAACACATTGGTCACGTCCAGTTGTCAGTTCCAGTCTTAGCTTCTTCAACATACAGGACACTTCCTTGTTGAGAGCTACTAAGGTTTAAGCAGCTTAGAGGCAGGACCTATGAAGTCAGCTACCTTAGCAGGTAAGGAACCTGGAGTTTTAATAATATTTTAATAATATTTTTATACTCTAAGAATGTTGCTGTCCTTGACCCACCTCCAAATGTGTCAATCAGCTATATATATACCTGCCAGGTAAGTGTCATACATTAAAATGAAGTTTTTATGATAAAACAAAGTTTAATGTATACTTACCTGGCAGGTATAATATAATTTATTCCCACCCGCCTCCCTCAGGAGACAGGGTTCAGAGAAAATCTGGCCCAATGGGAACGGTTCCTAGCGCTAGCGCCACGGTAACGGGGTGGTGGTTGCCTGAACTACTAATAGGTTACTAGCGTTTGCCGCGAGTTTTGAAAATTTCTGCCAGGTGGAACAGAGAATATAGCTATATATACCTGCCAGGTAAGTATACATTAAAACTTTGTTTTATCATAAAAACTTCATTTTACTACAATTAATTTTATTTTATTTAAAAGCTACATCTTCATTTCAGAAAGGTGCAATGGTTTCATGTAAGGCAGTAGTATAAGACTTGTAGTAATACTGCACTCTCAAATAGAACATTGGCTAAATGCATATCTCTTTGACAGGTTATTTCCTTGTGGAAAATGACTTGCTTATTCATTGATGTAGTATAGCCAAATATTGTATCTTAGTTATTCTTGAGTATTAGCTTATCACAGTATTTTTAGATTAGTTTAATTGTGGCAAAATATTGTGGTTATTGATAAAAAGTTGATGAATATATGTGCTTCAGTTCAGGGATTCCCAACCTGGTGCTCCTCTGTGTTCTCTGATGGTGTGGCAGTGCTCTTTCAAAGTTGTTAAAATCTTGCTCATGAGCACCAAGTCTTCATAGGCCCAAGTACCGAATTTAAAATACCTTTCTGCCTTATGAGGCATCACATATTCTAGCTAAAACATTCAAAACCATATTCTGATTAGGTACATATCTCTGCTGTAGAGAGACTGACCGTCTTTCCCAGATAAATTTAAGAAAACAAAGATGTCAATAGCTAAAACTATTCTTCTGAGGAATAATACTGTGACTAAGCGAGTTGAAGATATTTCTGAGGAAATAAACTCAAATTTGCTTAAAACCATACCCTTTCGCTTTATGAGGTATGTAGGTAAAGAACAGTACGTATTTTGTAAATTGTTCATCTACAATGATTCTGATAAACTGGTAATATTGTAAATGTTATATTCTGTTTGTATTATAGGTGAACGTTTCAGCACCGTTTCCCTTGCCATCTCTCACAAGTTTCGCAAACATCCAGAGTCTGAAGTGAAACATTATTGTCCACACTGTGGCATGATGTTCCCAATAAAGGTTGGTGGTTTATGCTGTAGCAAATATAAGTGTATTATTTTACCTTTCATGCTGTGGCATTATGTTAGCAATAAAGGAAAAGTCTCTTGTTTTACATAATCTATCAGTGTCAGGTAATGTTAGGTTATGTAGATCACCCAGGTTGTTGGTGATGTGAATCAAACCATGTTATTGTTACCAATGCTTGTTTTTAGAAATTTCTTCCTAATGCTAACCCATTGTGCAAAATTTTTGTCCACAGTCTTGTTGGTTAGATAAAGTGCTAAGTTATGTTCATGCTAAAAATATGCAAACCCATTTACCAGACCATGAATTCTGCCCTCAGGGTATACTATGAGCTGCATGCACATTTCATACTTACTGAGTTTGTGGTGTTAGTAACTACCCAGAGTTTCAACAGTATCAATCGGCATACCTGTAATGATGAAAGCTCAATTTACACCTGAAATTATTGTTCTCTCCTTTATTATTTTTCTTATTTTCTGTTGCCTCTTCAGATATGGCATTGTACAGGCAGTCCCCGGGTTACGACGTTCCGAGGTTCAGGCGCTTTTCAATTATATTCATCTGAAATTATTTCCAGGGTTATGACGCCTACAATGCTGATCTGGCAGAAGAAATATGACACCAAAAATGCAAAATAGTCAATATTTGAGTTTTTTTTTATGAAATATGCAATAAGAATGCAGTTTACATAGTTTTCAATGCACCCAAAGCATTAAAAGTAAGGTTTTCTTAGGATTTTTGACAGTGTTCCGGCTTACAACGCGTCTCAAGAACAAACGGAACCCCCGTTGTAACCTGGGGACTGCCTGTACGTATTTACTTATTATAGCAATATTTTTGAACACTTTGCCCAGACTTATTGTACTGTCATGTCTCATATCTTTTTAGGTAAATCGTGATAATCATGTCCTGGCTCACCCGGCAATTACACCAAAGCAAGTTTTTCCATGTATGTCATGTGGTGTATCTTTTTACAATCTTGCAGCTAGGAAGTTTCACATGGACTCTGCTCACAAAGGGTAAGTTGTTTCATCATAACCTCAGTCTCATATGTAGCCAGTATGTATGGTCTCCAAATGTTATGAGCACTGCAGTAATTTGTCTAATTAGTAATTGGCAGAAGAGTGGTAATTTGTCTAATTTGTAATTGGCAGAAGAGTGGTAGTAGTATGGCACATGCACAACTTGGATCCACAGGTCCACAGCAGGTGACTGCCTCACCCCATGTCCGCAGTACTGTCGACCAACCAGATAAAAATGAACCTGAAGGAGGAAGCCTTTTTTCTGAGTGATGGAATAGGGCTATGTGAGATGGTTGACAGCTTCACAAAGGTGTCAGTACTCTTGGCCATTCGACCACTCATACCTCCCTCTTGAATTCATATTCAGACTAAAAACTAATAATTTGTTACGATGAATCAAACCCAATTAAAAAAAAAAATTATTTTCTCATGGGAGATATTACTGATAAAACAACTTCCTTCCTTCCAGTCCTTCTGGCCGTATCTTTGTGTTTCCAGGACTCCACATTAAAAAACTAAGGGAATTAGCAACTCTGCTGTGTATCTTTGGATGCAAGTGGCACTCATGTACCATACTGCTACAACCCATCTGTCTGTTAGACAAAGACTGCAGTGTCTGGGACATCCTAAAGACCATGTAGTGGGTTATACATGAGTGATAAAATTTTAGTAATAAGTTTTTTTTTAAACCATGTGTAGAATAGGCCTATGTTCTTTCTAAGATTGTCACATGTGGTTTTTATTTTTTCTAAGAACTTTGGAGTAATCTACACTGGGACCCCCCCCCCCCCCCCTCCCATATTGCAGGTTAGCATTCATGGCTTCAGGTAATCTCAGATTTTTCTGTGTAATGTAAATCCAAATAAATAGTTGAAAATTCACTAATGCACAGATTTTTTTCATAGAGCAATATTCTCTAATTACTGTATTTTCATGTATTTTTTTACTAAATACATTATTATGATAAAAAGTGATTTATGTACTAGTCTTCAAATATCAGTATTAACATAATCAGCAAAATATCAATAAAATTATTTTTTAATGCATACATATTCAAATATTTAGGTACATTACTTAACTATGTATGAATTCCCATTGTTTCCCTTATCTACTGTAAAAAGAAAACAGGATGGCTTGAATACTGTATGACAGAAAATGACTCTGCCTGAATATAGGAGGAAATTGATTAGTTTTCACACGTAGTTGTAAGCCATATGTTTTTAAGGGTAATGTTTTAAGATAACTTTGAAATGATATTAAAGTGTTTTAGGATGGTAGTTTAAGGCATACATATTTAATGTTTGAAGTATTAAAATAGGTAATTATAAGCATTTTAGTTTAAAGTATATTTGATGTTTAAATTATTAAAATAAGTAGTTATAAGTGATTTTAGAGTGGGGTACCAACTTAACGTAGAATTTGGCTTTTCACGGGTGTTTGTGGTCTAACCCCCACAAATACAGAGGATCGACTGTACTACCCATAAAAACTACGTGTAAGTGATACTATGTCCGTTTTATTTAATTTTAAATATTTTCTTATTCCTTTAGTTTGGAACAAAAATTACTCTTCCTATATTATGTACTTCTTTTTTTTCACTACAATACTTTCTTGACTTTATGAAAGAAATTTTCTCATGACAATGTTTTAATTTCTGCAGGTCTAATCGCATGATTAACCCTATTGACACTCCTGCTCCCAGTTTGAAAATAGTTCTGAACAATGCAGGTGAAGCTTATAGCGTATATTACTGTCATCTGTGCGGCTGTGAATATCAAGTAAAATACAACCTTCAAAAGCATCTTGAGACCCGTCACTCTGAATTGGAACGCACCTCTGTGCCAGAGTAAGTGTTTCATAATTTGTTTCTAGTGCAGTTATACAGATATATCATATACTATGTTGATGCCTTTTAGCTAAAGAAATGACCTGTTTGGTAATTTTTATATATTTCTTTGTATTTACTCTTGATAGGCGGTACATTATTAAGATATCGGCATAATGGTGATTGTATATTTTATTGGAGTGTGACTAAATGTTTTCAGCTTTGAATTTCCAATTCTTCCAAACATCAGCAGGCATACACAATGTAAAATTGGTGAACTATCATCATATATTAAATAATATTGAGGCATGGTGGCATTCTTTTTTTTTTGTTTTTTTTTTTCATCTTTTCACTAATTATTTCTCCTTATAGAGTGTATTTAATGTGTCCAAGAGAAGGCATGAGTGATTCATCATATATAAATTAACATACAAATACTATTCCATAAACTTTCAAAGAAAAAAGGAAAAATTTTAATTAAAAATTTTAATGCTGAATAGTTGCTAATAATCCACACTAATTAGTCACTTATTTTATCTGGTTTCAACTTTCTTATCTACTTTCTGCCTTTATTTTTCATCTTTTACCTTTGGTCTTTTCATATGTGAGTTTTTAAAATTCTTCAACTTTCTCTACTCCATCTCTCATTTAAAAACAAGTCCTTCAGGTGATCCCTTTGCCAGTCTAAAAGTATGAATCATTGGTCTTATTACTCTTATAATGCAGTAATGCTAAAATAGAATATTCATATTGGTTTGTTGACCATTTTGTTCATAGTATGACACTGTGAACTACAAATTGCGAAAAACTTGTAAAAAAAAGTCTGTGAATAATTTAGGATAGGATGATGTAAGTTATTCACTGTTTTGCACTGTTTTATGTGTAAATAAACATATCCAGAAAAGTTATTGCTAGTAAAGATTGTTTAGATTTGTTCATAGACAATTTTGCTCATCACTTGTATGGCACTGTGAACGGCAGATTGTAAAAACATGAGTCTATGAATGATCCTAGATTGGATCAAGTTTGAAATACTATAAGCTAATTTGGACTGTTTTACGTATAGATGAACATATCTTGAAACGTTATTGCTAAAAGAAATGTTGAGATTGGTTCATGGACAACTTTGTTCATGACTTTTACGGTACTGAGCGACAAATTGGAAAAAAAAGCATCAAAAATTAATTTGAAAACATTTATTCAAAAATAATTGTTCCCCATTAAAATATCCCATTCTCTCTAATGGTAGCTTCATAGAGAAAATGGCTTATAATGATATAGGGATAACTGGCTTGAGGAATCCAGATGTTCCTGATTGTTTTGCATTTTTGAGTCCAAAAATATTATTTGTTTGCTGTATCCTGTAAACCTTTTTTTCAAAACTTAAATGCTTAGATCACTTTTTTTCAAAACTTAAATGCTTAGATCTCCAAAGAGACTGAAACAAGACTTGTTTGTTCAATATTATTAATTGAATAAACAGTAAAAATTAAAAGGAAATAACCCTTAATCCTTAGGTAGAAAGTCATTTACTTTAAAATGGGGCCCTCTGGTGTCGGCGCTCCTCATAAATGCAAATTTTAAGTAACCTATAAATAAAAAAAGCACAGTTCTATTCATTTGATTGTATTGTAAATTCCAGGGCACATTTCTTTTTTTTGCTTTTGCTGTTTTCTCAAAACTTACTTTTTCAACACTAAATGCTTATATCTCCAAGAAGACTGAACCAAATTCAGATAAACTTTTTTTGTTGCATATTATTTTTGAAAAGTTTCAAATTGTTTTTTCAACTAGGAAGAAAAAGAACTTAGAGGTTGAATTTGTAAATTTCCTGATAAGGGAATTTTCATTATTAGTTGCAGAATAAGTGGTAAAAATTGAAGCAAATCCCATCAGTCATAAGGTAGGAACAAGCATTTACTTTACAATGGGGCATTCTGGTGTCGGTGCTCCCCATAAGATGTGAAATTTTTTTACTTTGAAAATAATATGCATTTCTTTAATTAATTCTCATGTATGTTCTTTACTGCGAGTGAAACAGAGTAAAATTCAGAAAAGTAAGAAAAACTTACCTGTTGTGCACAAAAAAATTTCCTAATTTATTTGATAACAGTTTTTACAAGGGTAAAGGCTGTCTTCAATTGATTTTCACATTTTACTTTTTCAGGCAAATAGTTCAGTGCAATTTGTGTACAGCTCTCTTTTATTCAAAGAGGGCCTATGAAGCACACAGTCACCATCACAGGGAATCAGACTTATATGCTACTAATGAGGCAATGAGGTAAATATAGGATTATTATTCATAAATTAGATCTCATATAGCCTTTCAAACAGATAGTTTGTTAATAGCTGCCTTGTGCATCTGGCTAACAAGTGTATACCTTGGAATTGGGAAATTGAAGTTAAAGACTTATCCCAGAGAATGGGTACTGAGTGTGTGTATATATGTGGGAAGGTGTTCAAAAATTGATAGATGGGCACGTGGGTAATACTGTAAATGTATTAGACAGTGATGAATAAAAATATTGAAGGTAGAAACAGTGGAGAAATCACAAGGGAGGCTTGCCATAGTACCTACCCACAAAATAAAAGGAATGGCTATGCATGTATGTTAGACTGGTAGGAATGAAGTCCAAATTTGTCCCTGCAGAAGCTGTATAGCTCCATTTGAGTTGTTTTGGTTTATCTTGCCATTAAGAAAATTGTTGTATCTAAAGGAAAACTGAATATCCCTACTGCGATAATTGCACTCCATGATCTTGCATGCTGAATGCATACTCAAGGTCTCTGTATATTGGTCATTGGCTTAGAAGAAGAACAGTGATAATTATGCAGTCTTGTTCGGGGAGAGCAGAACAGTAATGCTTAGTTAAGTAATTTCTTCATTTAAAATTCTTTCTGAAATTTTTTAAGTAATGTGTTTCCTGGATAGATATTTTCATAGCTAGTAGCTCATTTCTTTCTTACAAAATCTTTACTAAATTATCATTTCCTTAAGTGTTTTTTATATATTAGATAAATGTAGAATATATTGCATATAATCATGTGCAAAATTATATTTTGCAGGCAGAGTATAGTGCAAAGAATCGATCAAGATTTTGACCAGCGAAGAGTTCCAACAACTATAGAAAGGTACTTATCAGCTTCAGCAGTTAGTTCTAATCGATCAGCCACTTGGCGTAATATTAGAGCAGCAAGACGAAAAGAGGAGCTGCTGATATCTCGCCCGAAGCAGAAACACATTGAAACCAAGGAGCTTGTCGTTAAAATTAATTCTAAGTATGTGCCAGTTGCTTCCAAAAAATCAAGAACTCATTCCTTAACTTCCAGTTGCTCAGTGTTGCCTACTAGTGATTTAAACGAGAAGAGTGTTTTTAGTGATGGCAGTACTTCTGAAGATATAGATGATTATTTGCAAAGTGAAAATCTTTGCTGGGGAATGGGAAGCAAAAGTACATCGAAGAAACGAATGCTCAATGACTCTGAGGAGGATGACTCTGAAGTTCGAACTTTAGGGTCTGTTAATCCAGACACTGTCATGCCTAATCCAAAGTTGATTTGTGTTGATGTAGGAAACAAGGCCTCACCATTACCTGATGATAATAGTGAAGTGTTGAGTGAAAACTTGGAGGAGAGACTATGTCCTGAAAAGATCAAGACTATAAATGAAAAAAGACCAAGAAGTAAAAGAATTGATTCCAGCAGTAAAAAGATATCAAAAAGCAAGGACTGTAGTGCTGCTGTGGGAGACATCAGTAATTTTAGCTCTGACAAAGATGGGAACAGTGGAATGCTAATGGTAAGTATTTCTTTCACAAATTTTTATTTTTTGGAGTTTCAATAAAGCTCTTAGAATGGGGAAGGGATAACATATACTATAGTTGTACCAAGGTACATTTTATTTATGAAAGAGGCCAGCCATTAAGAGTAGTATTTTAAGAAGTGCTGTGGTAAAAATTTTAACATTATTCTTGAAAACATCATTAATCATATTCATGAAAACCTTATTAATGATAAGTAGCTTATATTGTGTAAATGGCTCTCCAGTCACAACAGCTTGAAGGAACTTGAATCAAAACAGACTTCATTGTATTGCTTAGTACATGCTTTGCCTTCCAGTGAGGTGTTACTCTTACAACTAAGTTTAATGAGACAACTCTACCAAGATCAGCATTATTATGCATTTTATGTGGTATTCCATTCATTTAAATTTTTTGATTAATTTTTTATTGTGATTACTATATGCTGAATTAGTCTTGTTGCGATTTGTGAAATTTTGCAATGTTCATTAGCAATTTTTCTACCCTTGGTGGTGTCACTTGCTGCTATATAATTCCTGTGAATAATAGTTACTTTGTTAAAGTAAGTCTTGTGTACTTTGTGGCTCCTGGAGATTGGGTCTAATGTCTTCAGCTCACTCCGTTACAAATTTCAGTAACCATAAATTTTTTTTCCTTTTTGTGTTCTTTTGCTTTCCAGTTTTCTTATGCTGTGAGTACATACATACTATTTTTAATTGTATACATAATTTTAATTAGTATTTCCATTGCTTTTTTGTGTACTGAGGGAAGTGTAATTGTTAATGTTATGCTGTGGCACATGTGTCAGGCATAAGGACATGTGTGTAGCTCATTCATATCTTCGGATAAGTCTCATATAAAGTACCTTTCGAGACTTGTTTGTTGTGGGTATTGTGCTATTAGGTGCTTACTATGGAACATTTTTCTCTCTCTTTGCTTGTTTCCATTTAGGACCCACAACTCGAGATCTCTTTCTTGCCTGCTCCATCATATTGCTATAAGAATTTCCCAGTCTTCAAGACTGATTTCTTACTGTCTTTGTTGGTTCATCTCTTGGGCTTATTTGGGCATTTCATATGAAAAACCTCTCCCAGCTTAAGATCACCCATAAGATCAAAACTCACAAAGTCTGTTCTGTTTTAGTTTTATAAGCCTTTTAAGTTTAATCTGGAGATAGCTATCAGTGTTTTGAGGGGTGTGAGCTATTTATCTTGAATTTTTTTTCATGTTTTTGGCACATATGGCAGCCTTCCCTTCTTGGCATAAATACCATAATGCCTCACATGGTTGGTGTCTTTTGTGGTCTACACAGTTATTAGAATCAGTTGCTTATTAAAAATATATCCAAAAATGGTGTGGATACTACAAGTTTCTTTAGAACCTCGAAAAAGTGGATAGACATTTTTCCTTACAGTCTTCCCCTTCTCATCATCCTCCCTCCTGAATCACAATTAAAGCTTTGATTAATGGGTTTGTAATGGTCAAAAAGTATGCGTACTAAAAAAGATATATAATTTCATATTATCACTTTCAATGCATTCTTCTGTTCCCCACACTATCCTCGTGGTTGGTTTGGCACAGAAGAAAGAAATCTTGTAGGTAAATGGAGTATGTTGTCTTTCAAGTTGATGAAGCAGGAGAGCCATTTGCTCAGAATAATGTTATTTATGATTAATTGGTTAACATGAATAATGTCTTGACGTAAAGTTTCGTAGTCGAAAGATTCTAATGTAGTCCATACATAGAAAATATCAACAGGTTCGAAAAGCTGATTAAGATTACTAGAGCCAGCTAAGATTGCATGCTAAGGTTACTAATGCTAAAAGCACATGGGGCCCATATTATGCAGATTACAATCGCAAATGTGAATATTAAAGCAAAGCTAAGGTCTTAGGAAGTTCTTGAGGTAACAGGTACTGCAATTCTTAGCATTTGAAAGCAGATGTATGCTACATTGCATAAATGAATCTCCTTTTATAACCAATATTTTCAAGTAAGTTGTTGTTCAGTTAACTGTCAGGATTCATAAACCATAATTTTTAAGCTTTCCTTATAGTAATTTTTGTTGTTTATATTCCACAGGCTTAGGGCAGTTCCATTGAACGACAACCTTGAATCACAACTGTAATGTTTAATAGCTGCAACCAAGACTGGAACTGAGCTGTAAATTAATTATATTGGCAAGGTTTGCTTAAGTCTGTCATTGATCTTACACAGAGGTAGTTTTAGAGCTTCAGAAACATTCCTGTATACCATTGAAATTATTCCTATTTCCTAAACAGAGTTTTGTTCACATAGCTTTGACATATTTTTTCCCCATCAAGTTAGACCATCTGTTTTTTGACTGGTATTCATATTCTGAAGTATGTTTTGGCCTTAGAAATCATAGTTATTTGCAGATGTCTAGACAGTTGAATATTCATATACTATATGAAGTAGTGTGAATCATAAAATCAAAATATCTATCAAGTGTGTGACAAGTATTATATTTATGCAGTATTTTTTAAATAGAAGTTATCAAATTTATACCTCACTATACTTATTATAATTACACTGTACCTTAGAAATTTAGTAGTTAACATGGAATGTTTGCTCATACTGAATATATTTATTATATTGAAATTACATAATTATGTATATATTATATAATTATCTTTACTGTACATTTCAATAAAATAGGCTTTATCCCCATAAGCAAACTTAGATTACTGGTATCTCATCGAAGAGTTTCATCTGCATTGAAGGTTTGTATATGGCATTAGAATAAATGAATTAGATTTTCTGTGATCTTTTTGGATCCCACATCACTGTCACTTTATTTATCAAGTGCTTCATTCGAGCTGAAATGGAATGGAGTATGTGTGGAATAACTTAAATTTATTTAGCATGGCAATAGTTAAACTAAACAGTAGAAAAGATACAGTGATTCTCTTGGGGAACTCTTCTATCCATTCTCACACCCTGCCCGACCTTTGAATCAAGTTTCTTGAGCAGCAGATATTTTTACAACTAATGCTTGTTTTCTGCGTTTCTTCACTGCATATCCGTTCGGTGCGTTTGTGAATTTTTTATGAATCATATCAAGGCTATGTAGTATGACTGGTTCACTTGTTAAGAAGCAAGTATTACAAATTTTTAATCAATTTGTCTTTTTCATAGCTAAAAAACCTGAGGTCTTAACAATAGGATAATCTTGCTTGTGCTGGAAACCGGTGAAAAACAATCATAAGATTGTAAAGCAAGGAAGCTGTGGCATCTGGCAACTCATACGTATACGAGGTGGAAGACCAGGCATAGAGCCCAGTGATGCATCAGTCTTTCTTTGACCACCTTGGAAGTAGTCGCTTGCGCACTCCTTCACAAGCCGGTTGCTTTGTTTGCCCTCGATTTCTTTGTTTCTGTGTCTTTGTCTTGTTGTTTATCACGGAATCCTCCAATTCTTCTAGTATTCTACTGTAGAAATTAATATTTGTAATTTAGTTTTTATATACCATGCTTGTTTGTTCTTGCTGTAGAAAGTGTCATTTAAGCCTTTTCATACAGCATTTAAAAGTGCTGCCTTCTGGGCGTATTTTTTTTTTTTCATTAGTCTAGGATTTACTGTATGAATTTCTTGTAGAGGTAGTGGTCTTTCTAAATGCCTTCTCATGAAGTTCAGAGGTCAATTGTGGTGTTCAGGTGCCCTTGCCACCAGAAAAAAAATAATCTACATTATAGTTGGAGAATTGGCTATGCAGTGTTGCTGTATAGCTATTTTTTCAATGTCCTCATGCACTGTAGGGATTAGTACTTCAATGTTCTGTGCAGCATTCCTTTGTCCCCTAGCTGTAGCCTCCTGTTACACCTTCAAAACCTTCTCACTTTCAATTACCCTTTCAGCACTAAACATTCCTACAGGCCCAGCGTAAAGTTTACTTTACTGACTCCATTTTATTCCACACCTTGGTTTTTGTTGTTGAATATGCATCAAGCCAATCACTTCCTGGTAGAAACATGAATGAGGCAGGGTTTATTTTGAGTAGCTATTCTAAGATAATGGCATTTGTGTCAGGGACACCTTCCAACTGAATGCTCAATCTCAGGGTCGACCAACCCTGGTGAGTGCTTGGCATATCATTGTCTCTAACTGCTTAGCCACCATTATAGACCAGTTACATAATGTTGTGGTTCAACATAATTTCAGTGTTTTTAATTAGATAAAAAATTTATATAACTTAGCAAAGCGCTTCTTTGTGTGATAACACAGGATAAAAAAATATTATGAAATATATTACAGTAAAAATAAATATACAATTTATTTACAACAACAACAATTCATGATGTACAGATACATATCTCACTAACTATCATCATCATCATATAATATACTTCGCTTTGTATTTTTCTCTTCTTTGAAATCATAGTATTCAACCAAACGACTTACATACTGTATGAGCATATCACAGGAAGCTTCAAAACTTGAAGACGTAACATCTAAACCTCGAGTTTCTATTATTATTTCAACCAACTGACGTACAGCATTACGAAGTTCAATAAGGAAGTTTCCAGTTCTGAAAAGGAAACCTACTGTAAAAACAATCTCAATTCGAAAAAATCGAAAAAATGAAAAAAAATTAAATGAATGTCACTTCCTTATCACATCAGTCTCGTTCACTTTCATTATTATATGTTGAGAATATAAATCTTTAGAGGTATTAAAAGTTGACATTGAGGTTTTTTAAAAACTATTGATATTTTTCATATTTAGCCATTTTTATTTTTTACTAAATTACTTTTATCTATTACCAAATTATCAATCACTTTTCGGTTCAGTTTTACCTTATAACCATTCTCCATCATGGTACTGAATGCCCAAATGGTGCCACTACCAGGTCATCAGACCAAACTTTTATAGTACATTAATAAATTATTAGGCTTCCTGATACATTAGTTTACCAGGATGAGACAAGTGTAATTATGTAATGATTTATTAACAAATTTAGGTAAATTTAAACAACCACTAAAACCACATTAGAATGAAAAATTAATGATAAGGCACAAAACTGAATGAAAGTACCATCAAATAGACATAGTTGAAAGGGGCACATTCACAAAGCTAACTGGTGTTGGTACTGGGGACTAGAATACTAAACTGTTGCTAAAGCTAGTGTTGTTGAGAAAAAAAAAATCCATCCATGAAATTATAGACAAAAATTTTAAGTTTCATTCCCTGAAATATTCTGCTCTTCCTTCTCAATTACTTGTGGTGAATCCTCAAATGGAAGATGAAGTGTCAAATGCCAAAAAGAACATTACATGTATCTGATAAAAAAATTAAAAGTTCTTGTTCCCTACCTTTTTTCATCACAATCACTTTTATCATTCAATTTACCTACAAAGCAAATATGTCTTACATCATCAATGCATAATTAAACCTAAGACTCCTCTACCCCATCAAACTGAACATGAACAAATAGTGTTTGAGCTATGACCCTTAATTTCACTGATCCATCCACCCCTAACTTTCCTGCATTGTTGTAAGGCGTTGCTTAGGTGTTGATTCTTGTTAATTTTCCATATTGTTTTCAATCCTTTGTTAGTTTTGACTTTTATTTTCCACATAGCTTACACCACCTGTTTGCTCCTGACATTTTGACATTTTATGTGACTGAACTAAAGCTCTGCCTTCCAATGCACCCAGTTTTATTTTTAAGACTCCTAAACAGCTGATCTGAAGGAGTTTTTCATTACTGAGTAGTAAATGTTGGAAAATGCAGTTGAAGATATTTGACAGCCTAGTGGGAAGAGACTGTTGCAGTTAGGCAAGACCAGTGTTCCTTATTGCGTTCGTTAATCTACAAAAGCAGACTAGATTCCTCTGTAGCTATGCCCAGCATCTGGTCATAAGTTGGGAGCGTTCTTAAAATAAAAATCCATATTGATATATAATAAAGACTTGTTGTACTGATATATGGACTTACCTCTGGTCAACATGAAATGACATTTTTAATTGGCCATCAACCGACAGTAAATACTGTTCTCCTGCTAGGTGAAGAGATAAAGCCTGTCCAGCAAACAACGCGATTGTGATTGGCTGAAGCAGAGATAAGTCTCTTGCAACTGTTCTTCGAGACGTTTCATCCCTCGTCAAGTGGACACACAACAGATGGCGGGAATCATCATCTAGATTTTTGGGGATGCTGTGTAGTACGCAGTCACTGCCAGTATTAATGACTGTCCCTTCCCTAAGAAAGTAAAAATATGTTAAAATGTTACTGCTAAGCTCCATAAAAAAAAAAAACAAGTCTAGCACATTCTATGTACTATATATTCACTTTCACTTTGCTGAAAGATGTCGCTGCTTTAAATGAGACACGGTAATTTCAGATCTCAGTTCTCATCAATAAGATACTCCGGCTTTGCTGTGCTGTCTGCCGTCGAGGTCACATAGATACCAACCACAACCCGCAACCAAAACACGCACAACAACAAAACAGGAACACAACCACAACTCAACAACAAACAAGGAACACAACCACAACCTCACACAACAAAACTCAACAACACAACAAAAGACCAATGCACAAACAATTACCAACACAAAAAAAGCAACACACACCCACTAACAACACCAACAACAACCCTCAACAACTCGCATATAATCCAACAGGAACTCACATACAACCCAACAAAACCTCACAGCACAACAACTCCTAGGCAACCAATATCAAATAACAAAACAAAACACAAAACTCAATCAATTTCCAAGGCCTTTAATTGACTCCTCCAACACTACTAACAATCACCACATCTCACCAAAGACTGACTGAAAAATGCGCTCAAAACACAGAACTCTAACAATCAATAGCACCAGCAGACAGCACAGAACCCACCAACAACCAATTCAGTCATTAACTATCCATACAGCAATTACACCCTCTCTCTCTCTCTCTCTCTCTCTCTCTCTCTCTCTCTCTCTCTCTCTCCTCTTCTCTCTTCTCTCTCTCTCTCTCAGACATTGTCAAATGGAACTCCATAACTCCTCCATAGGGTGACCTTGGGCGGCAGTACCGTCTACAGCATGGCAAACAAGCACAGACTATGGCAAGTGAATTTAATATTTGGACACTATGATATATTTAAAAAAATAATGATAAAACCAGAAGAATATCCAGAAACATGCGATAAAAGATAAATATAATCAAACAAGAGTTTCTGCTATTAAGTAAAGCAAGGCAAATAAGGGAACTGTCTATCACTCTCATATAACAGCAGATCTTTGCTATTTTTGTGAAACAAAAAAATCTCGTTATATAATACGAATCCTAGATGTGTTTATAGAACAGCAGCAGCAGATTAGTTTGCAGTACAACACCATAATAAATGAGATGTGTTAAGCACAAAAAACCTCAGTCTTATATTAAATATACGAATAAAAGCAGTGTTTATACAACAGAATTTAAATATTTAGCAAGTTTTTACTAGAACTGTATAATCACACACTACAAATATTCATGTCTTCTCATTTATTTACATGTGTTAAAGGTTGTGGTTGTCTATTCCTTAAGTGTTCTGAGTAAGAATGGCACAAAGTGACAAAGGTAAAGTGTGAAACATAAGATCCACCATGTGTGTCCTCTGGAACTTCTAAACTCCAGAGGCAAGAGCATGATAAATAATTAATTTAACAGTAATATTTGACTAATGGCAGGCAAAGACTTCAAAACTTCATAGCAGGGCTGTGAGGGTTATTGAAGAGGTGATAAAAACATTAGTCTTCTCTTGGAGGGGGAAGGGGAGTTCCCCATATACTAGAAAACATGGTGAATGAATTATGGATAAAACTAAATGTTTTCTTTACTGGTCTACTTCATGACTAACATTTATGCTACACAAAATCCTGATCAAAATTGTAAAAAGAATCTACTGATGGGACTGTAGAAATATTCACCTGGATAGATAATTCTACTAGTCTTCAGGTAACCTTGATTAACAACTGGTCATGACATTTTAAAAAATTACTAACAAGGAACAATCTGTAGATGCAGAAAAAACCAGTAGGCTTAAGCTCTTAACCACTGAAAAGGTTGAAATTAATTAAAAAAGAAACCCGGACATTAAAACAGCTTACTGAGAATTATAATAAGTGTTAATGAGAATTATAATGATGAGAATTATAAGAGATAAAAACTTGTAAAGTTAACATGCTTCAATCAAAATAATATAATTTTTATATCACTTACAACATCTTGATAACAGTACTGTCCTTTCGCAGTATCCCTTTAGACAATGTCCCTCTCTGCAGGAGCAATACTCTGTTAACACCAGCCAGTAAAACCCCCAAAAGTAACTGATGATTCAAGTTGTTCACATTCCATACCGAGTCTTCGGAGAACACATTGTTATCAACCATAAAGGCATCTTTCAGATGGTCGCCATACACTCTCTTGATCCCTAAGGATAAAATTAATCATGTCAAGAATTGTTTTTTTTTTTATAAATATTGATTATTGTTCATTACTTTTGTCACCATGGGAAAACGGCTAAAAATCAGTGTGCAACCTCGTCAATAAATTATAACTAAACTTTTAAAAGAAAGTTACAATTTTTTTATTTGCTTCATGTAATTTGCTTCATTTAAGTCCAAACCTTTCTGTTCCAGATAAATAATACTCTTACATTTACGTCTATATAATTCTTTTGAGTCAGTGGTCTTGTAAAACCTACTTAAAAATAACTACAATCAAACTATGGCAATTGCTGATGGTATTACTATTATATATCTACAGGTATTTCAGATAAACATTTACTAACCATTATTAAACAATAATCCACGATGACTAAGATTATTGTTATTACAGTAATGAATGGAGTCTCTGTAGTTAGACAATTCCTCCCAGTGCTGAATTAGGCCTAGCATTGCCAGAAGATCACTTGTTGGGTTTACTGACTGTTTAACGTCTCGTATGTCAGAACGCATGTCAATGCTGTTATGAAATATACCCCTGCCACTGCTTAATGCTGCTGCAATTGATGCAACTGAATCTACACATCTGATAAAAAAAACATAAGTTAAAAAAAACACAATTATGCAACTGGTGTACTGACTTCATTGCTAAAAAGTGTTGGCAATATCCTTTTGAATCACAGATGTGACCCACTTTTAAGTATTTTACTTGATATCCATTCACTTCATCTAATTTACTTTTTGAATCTCTTTTATCTAACTGTCCAGCCAGTACAACATGAATTTTTAAGTAATTTCTATTTTTCATAGGTACAGAGACAAAAGTCCTTTATATATATGTAGTACTAGTATATGTATAGGGTTATCTTTCCGTTGAGGGAGACAGAAGGAACACCCTCACTTGTCTAACCTTGCTGCCACTTACTTTTTCCTTTGGCTGCAGGATCTAAGGTGGGTCTATCCTATATAAAAGACTGGTTGGTATAAGTAGGAAAAACAAATTAATTTTACAAATTTGTTATTTTTATTCTGGGGATGCAACCATTGCCTTTTAGATATAGGAGCCCCCCCTTAGAATGAGGAGGGAGGGATAATATTTTTTTGCCTACTATGAAGATGAATAGGCTGGAGAATTCATAATGAACTAATTATGTGAGGGGTCTTAGATTTCCCTTTATTCTTTTCCTCCTACATGAAGTAAGAGAGTCCAGCGAGGAGAAGGACAAAGATGAACTAGAGGAAAATGAAGAAGAATGGCAGAAACTTTTCTTCCCTTTTCCCTAGAATGTCTTGCTCGTCCTTCACACTGAAGAGCTGGTCAGACTGGAAATGAGTTGTAGGATTGGCAGAACTACTGCACTGGAGGATCCCCCTCCTTTGAAGTACACAAAGAGGTCATGGGGGTGCAGGAACAGCAATAGACACATCAGGAGGCAGCCTCTCCTTTTCTGCCAGGTCACTGTAAAATGCTGCCAAAGACGAACCTGGACTGTTAAAAGAAAAATTTTCTGCAAATACTTGAAAGATGACAACTCCTGAGCACCACTTGCTTCCTCATCCCCTGGTGAGAGAAAACCAGGTACTGCATTGTCCTTCCTCTTCTTCATTTATCTTACCATACTTTTTCCAATGAGATCCTTACCCTACAATAAAAAAAAATCTCATTTGGGTCTACCAATAATAGAGTAATGATGCAACCACAAGGTTGCCAATGTTCCTTGTTCTTGCATTAGTCATGTTTCTTCTTCATTGCAAGAAAAAAACAAAAACAGTGACACAAAAATACCATTGCCATGAAAAAAAATAAAAACAAGGTCAGTGACAAAATACAGAGTCCAAGTGACAAAAATACAAGGGCAAAGCACAAACGCACTGCAAAGTCACAAGGGAAGCAAGTGACTCTTCTGATATCCAATGAGCACACATGGAAGAGAGAGTGTTTATGTCTTCTCTTTCTGGCAGCCAAAGAAAAAGTGGTGTAGTTGGGCGGGTATGGGGTATACTCCCTTCTCACTCATCACCACCGGTTAACTACCTTTTTACCAAGATTTAGTGCTGAAAACAGCTGACACAAAAGAAACTAATGACATTTGCAGGCACAACTGACAACAGCAGCAGCACACCTAGTCATGCACTAACAAGCTGGAGGCAGGATACATACAAAAAATGTGGAAAGAAATGCAGCATGTCTGCACTCAACATGAATGCAAAGCATCAATAAATAGTACTCCAAGTAACATGGAGTTGGCTGACCACATAGACAAAGCTGTTCCTTTTAGAAATTTTCGTACCATGCACCTAGATGTAAAATGTTAAAAGGTTATTGTATGATGAGTGGGTTTGTATAATGACTGTTTATTGTAAAATCATATTCCTTCAAGGGTAAATAGTGCCAGTCAACATTACTAACTTGAATATTGATGCATAAATAAGAGCCTTTGACAAATGCGGTGGGGTTGAAAAGTGAACAACACGCCGTCCCAATGGGGTGAGAGTTTCAATGGACTCCACACGATTGGATTTAAGCAGCCCCAAATCTTCAAGATTCCTTACAGCTTTTCCTATTAGTCTAGGAGAAGGTACACTAAGTGCTTCTGAGAGAAAAGACAGGGCACTTTCTTCTCCACAGTGTGCCTGTAAAATCAAATGTGTCATTAATAAAATTCTACTAGTCAAAAAATGTTCACTGGATAGTCAAAAACCATTTACCAATAGTGTCTAACACAGAAAGTAGACAGAAATCTAGTGAATATCATCCATAAATACAAACAAATAACTCTTCAACTTTTTGCACACCTTACACTGCAGTATCACATGCTCTAATGAAATCCTCAAAATTTCAGGTACAGGAAATCTGCTCATGTCTTTATGAATGTTTTTGGAGTAGAGGTGAAAAACCTCACCCGGCTGCACCCTTCCTGCTCTCCCAGCTCGCTGCTGGCCATTGGCTTTTGAAATCCAATGGTTTCCCAAGACACTCAAATCTCTTCTACTGTCATATCTGGAAAAATTTTCAATTGAATAAAATTCTTAATAATTCTGTGCTAATGTCGATGTGTGTGTGTTTGTGTGTAAATGCATCCAAAAATGAAAAAATACACTGTTCTTTTGATATTTTGCTTACATTTACTAATATTAAAGAAAAAAGATAATCATTCTACCTACCTTTGTTCTTTATGGCACCCTGTGTCAATTACATAGACAACATCTTTAACAGTCAAACTTGTTTCTGCAATGTTTGTTGCAAGCACTACTTTCCGCACACCACTGGGAGCAGGTTCAAAGATCTGTTCTTGCTCTGAAGAAGGCAGACGTGAGTGCAATGGCAGCACCCACAGCCTATCTTTCAATTTTTCAATTTTTCATCTTCTTGTAACCGCACTTGCACTAAACTTATATCCTGCCAGCCAGGTAAGAAACACAAGATAGCTCCTGGTGGTCTAGAGGAATCTATTCGTTTTATAATATCTAATACTAAATCTACATTAACAATGGGATGTGAACCAGGCTCTGTAAGTGGCTGGAGTTGGTATTTCTTTGAGTTTAGGTTCAATTCACTGAAAACGTCAAATAAATAATGGCGTGTTAAAGGATACAAAGCACCAGGCACTTCTATCAATGCAGATTCACTTTTCCCAAAATAATTGCAAAGTTCTTCCATACTTAACGAGGCACTCATCAAGACTAATTTAAGATTTGTATTAGAACGAATCAGTCGCCGCAAAAGAATTAGAAGCAAATCTGTTGGAACAGAACGTTCATGCACTTCATCTACTATGACATGTGATATCCCTTCCAGAGTAGGATTGGAATGGAGTCCCTGGAGCAGCATGCCAGTTGTTAAAAACATTACACCTCCACGATCCTCGACACGTTTATAATTCAGTCGTACGTGGTAGCCAATGCTTTCACCCAGCTGTCAAATAAAACATTCAATTATGATGAAATTGATATATAAAAGCAGTAAACCAATCTTATATATAAGGGGCATTAATAATATGGATTTTCTTGTCTTATGCAGAAGGAATAAATAAAGACAGTATTGAAATCATTCAATATTAGCTACATTAATCCCACTTTCAAGAGTAAACTGTGGTGGTTAAATATATGTACTGTACATTACTTTTATTTAATACATTGGGCCAGAAATCCCGGCATTAAACAAATATCCGTGTTACATTGGCCACCCCTAAACAATCGCTTAAAACTGCCGGCTTCAATAGTCAAAAACACCAAAGACCCACTATAGAAATGCTAATACTGCCTACTTTAGTTTAAATACCGAATATAATGTTAGCCTTAAAAATATATGTACAGTAGTATACTACATAAGTACTAGCCTATGGCTTACAGCTAGTAGCCTACATATGCAAGTACCATTATATTAAAATTAAGTAAATCATATGAGTACTCGCCAATGATCGATGTTGATAAAGCTGACAGTGATTTAGCAGTGCAGTCCATGAATGATAATAGGCTATGACTGTGCAGCAAAGCATCTCCTCCTCAATTTCTCACATGACACATGTTACTGTATTAATAACCTTCCTCTGATTTTTAGGCTCTTTCCCATAGGACGTAAGAGAAGCAGGGCGTTAGGAGGCCACGAAGATAACTTACACATGTATTTAGGCAGTCCCCAGTTATCGGCAGACTTCATTAATGGCGTCTGTCCAGCACCATAAAATCAGCGATTTATGGCACCATAACACATCACATTCCAGTTATCGGCAACAATAACAGTTATGGCGCCATAACATACCTAAAGGAAGCACACAAATCACCAAATTTCAGTTAATGGCAGTTTTCGCTTATTAACATCCTGCCAAGAATGAAACCCCAGCAGATAACTGCTGTAAACACTACACTTCAGTAAACGAAGACAAGTTAGAAAATTGTGCATGGGTAGGCCACTGTTGCCTAATGGGAATGCCAATTTCTTGCTAGATTTTGCTCCATAAAGTGCTAAACAGTTCACATCATATGCCACAATGCCACCCCACCAATTTCAACAGATTGCTCTGTTAAAGTTTAAACATGTTTCTAACTTAGTGCACTTGTACACTACGTTATATAATTTCTAACCATTTCGAAACCCATTCTGTTCAATTCCTGAAAATGGTTATGCAAGATTTTTTTTTTTTTTGGCAAAGTTATGTCAAACATATTATAATCAACAAATTTTCAACTTAACATTAGAAAGATTTTATACAGTAACATGATAATGTATTGGAAAAAAAATGCTAGTTTTCCTGCTAGAGGCTAGATTGAATATGTCCCTGCTAATTAGCTCAAGCAAATGATAGAGCTAGGCATTAAATATGCTAAACTGGCAACACTGGGCCCAACACCTACGCATTGAAAGCTTGGCGCATCATACTACGCAACTGTACATTTATTATTTTTTTTGTTTTTGTGTTTTGTAAGGCGACTTCAAAATTATATTTACAGTAAGTAAAGTGTTTTATGACAAGTTTAGAGCATACATAAAATATTTGGGTAGTTTGTAGAATGGTGTAACTGCTAGTAGATTGCGTACAAAAGCACGTACATACAAACAAAACTGTAGGTTTGGTGACGGCAATCTTTATAAGTATTTTTATGTTAGTATTTTGTGAATGAATACTACACATTTATGATAAAATTTACTGTACTGACTGCAATAACATACTGTAATATTAATGTAACCACAGCAAAATAAAGTAATCAATGCATACATTAAAGCGTATTTTTGTCTTTTGAAAAATTTTTTCCCCAGCGCCAACACACACTGCATGTGCGCAGAGTATACACAAGACAGAGCATCTTTATCTGCCTCTCTCATGTCTTGATTTGAAATTATTCCTCAAATAAGCTTTTCATTATGAAGACATGCCAATAACAAATGATATAAAAATAATCTTATTCTGCTTACGCATTAGAAACTAAGAAACATAAGCTCTAAAACACTAGAGCACTTTCAAGTGACGTCATTGACATCAGGGATCACCAGAACTAGTTTCTGAGTCGAAATTCGACACAATCGCCAATCTCAAACAACACTACAATAATCTACGACAACTATCGTTTGTGTGACTGCATTGTTTGGAGAAGTTATTTACGTACTACAGTAATTACACTGCTATTAAAATTTCTGAAAGGTTATGAATGGTAAAGGTTGCAGTGAATGCAACCATATACAGGCAGTCCCCAGGTTACGACGGGCTCGGCTTACGACGTTCTGAGGTTAAGGCGCTTTTCAATTATATTTATCAGAAATTATTTCCAGGGTTACGAACACATGTTCCAGGGTTACGATGACTACAACGCTGATCTGGCAGAAGAAATATGACACCAAAAATGCAAAATAATCAATATTTGAAGGTTTTTTTGATGAAAATGCAATAAGAATGCAGTTTAAATAGTTTTTAATGCACCCAAAGCATTAAAAGTAAGGTTTTCTTGGGAATTTTGACGATGTTCTGGCTTACGACGATTTTCGGCTTGCGACGCGTCTCAAGAACGGAACCCCCGTCGTAATCCAGGGACTGCCTGTACTACTACATGTAACTCGATGTTACATTTTGTTCGGTGATTTCACCGATATGGAATTAATCCCTGAATAGGCAATTTATTATGAAGATATGCTAATAATATACGTACATAAAAGGTGAGAATGGTTTTGTTACCTTTATTGTCGGTTTATATCATAATATGAATCTTTTCATGTAGTATGTTGGTGGCTATCAGATCACGGCGAGGTTTAGCCTACTGATAAACATATATGCAACACAGACAAACCTGCGATGCTGCAATTTATACCTACAATCTGAGAAGCAGTACGTACAAGGAAACAACCATGGTTAACTGTTCGTGGGACTGCAAATCTGTTACTAAAAGATGACCCACTGTACTTTGGAAACTTCTGAGGTAATCTTGTTCAAGATCTATCATGTTATTTGATGTTTTCCCTAATTTTTCCCCTTAATTTGCTTTTAAGAACCTACCTAAACTTCCTATAGCATCATCCATTTCATATACAGATTTTTACATCCTTGTAACTGTGTGCATGGAGGGATTAATGCAGTACAGCTATGCCTAACTAAGCACAAGCAATGCTTTTGGGATGGTCATGTAATTTTGTTATGGGCGAGTTATTTTTTTTCCTGTAATTGATACTTTTTATTACTTTGATTAGCTGCTGGAAATAATATAGCGAGATCCTGACCTTTACAATGATCGTGCACCTGATTGTAGTCTAAATCTGATTAAGGCTGATGCAGTCAGTGCACAAAAATTTTTTACTGTTGAAAAAAATCACACCACAGCCTAGGTTACCACTGTATAAAGTTGAAGGAACGGAACAAGAATCTCAACAAAGAAGAAGGACAAGAGAAAATTCAGGATGGCAAATTGGCTGAGGAAAGAAGGAAAAGATGTAAAAGGGGAAGTATTATATAAAACATGAAAATGGAAAAACTCAAACTTCACCAAAGGTATAAAATACATAGATGATGAAGGTTTGTATATTTAAATTTGAGCATTCATGAGTTTGAAAAGCTAATATCAATATCAATAAAATTGTTTTTACCTGTTCTCCTCTTTCTTGAGCAATACATTTTGCTAAAGAATTGCTGAAATTCTTCTGGGCTGTGAAATAAGAATATTACAGTCAGCTCCTCTTCCTTCCTTTATCCACTTGTCTAGGATCATCTGAGGAACCTATTTCAATAAAACAGGAAAACAATAAGGAAATTCAAAATATCAGTAAACAAATGGTTCTGGATTTAATGAAATATCCACATACGTAGTTTCGCTTTCAAATTATTAAAAACAACTTGCCCACTCCTTTAATCATAAATTACCTAAATTACCAGATGTATAGGAATATATTGCCTACATTTCTTCTATTATTTTGAAAGACAGTCCCACCATGAGGGTATCCATATGACTAGTAAAATAATACTTCTCAGGTCCAAATATAAGTAATGAGTAGTTGACAATTTAATATACATATTTTGAGACAGGTCCAGTGACTGAAAATAGCTGGGTCACATGTGTGGGGTTTCTGTATAAAGAAAATCAGCACACTACATTATTTGGAGTTGTTTCCATAGACAAAACTTGCATAAATAATAAAAAAAAAACAAAGAATTTGCAGAAAGATGAACTTGTTAACACTATAAAATACTTACCAAATTTTTAACTAACCTGAGTACTTTTACCACAACCAGTATCTCCTGCCACAATCACAACTTGATGTGTATCGAGGGCTTTTTCAAGGTTATCTCTATAGCAGAAAAAATTGAGAAATTGGTCACACAAAGAAAGAAAAATTACTTGCTAAAATAGTGTTAGAGAAATTGTTCACACAAAGAAAAAAAATTACTTGATAAAATAGTGTTAAAGTTGAAACTAGTACTTTTATTGGTTACTCTGACACAACCTATTACAACAATGATAAAACAAAGCTAATAAAAATTGCAAATATTCATGAATGAGGGAATCTCAAAGGAAATGACAAAACTAATTTTAAGTATACTGTACTAGTCTTCTCACAGTTATAAAATTATTCCAATGTCATGTTTATGGATCTTAGAAAACTCCCTGCTGCAACAAAAAAATTCTTGCAGCAGTGTGATGGGACTCCCCTTTTTATGATTAGATGAAAGACAAGTTCTTGGGAGATAATCATCTCTCCTTTCTTCTCTATGTTCCATAACTGAATTTCGACCTGGCCCAAATCCTTAACTATACCCTTTCTCAAAGATTTCTAGATCTTTCCAAAGGTCACATCCTGCCACTCCCATAACTGCTACTACTGTTAACTGACTGCTCAGTACCACTCTCCACCTAAGCTTTTTTCCAGTCTTTGATGAAATTTCTTACAAATGAACCTCTCAATTATGTAGTTCTTTAAATACTTCCATCATTATCCAGCTTACACGGTGCTATATACCTAATGGTATAGAAGTTTAAAAAAGACCAATGAATTACATTTCTAAGTCTCATACGAACTACCTGAAGGATATACCATACGTGAGGTGAAAACTGGAACAAGGCACAGGTAAGAAGTTGGACAGCTAAATATGAAATGACCAAAGGAATGAATAAAAATACAAGGCAGAAAGCAATGTAGCTGGGATGGAAAGACACTGCAAAGAACTTTTAGTACAACCTACATTGTGCACCATGTCGCACACTGAGTGGTATCCCCGCAATGACCAGATGAGTTTGAGCATCTCCATATTCTCTATTCTCTTTTTAACTGAATTGAAAGATCTAATATGCTAAGACATGCATCTTGTAAAACACATTTTACTGTTAAGACTACTTACTTATAATCGAGCATTGGCAGAGTTTTGCCCAGCCTAGACTGAGGAGTAGGAGATGACACTCGCCAGGAAAGTCGTTCTAGTAATTCTCTGCTTCTACTGTGGCTGGCATCGGGATCGACTACATATTCCTTTCCAGTTAAAAGATCTAACACAAAACCACTACCTGCTGGTTCTTCATCTACATCTGAATTATCTGCAAAATGACCAACATTAACAATGTCTATGTAAATAATGTACGTATGTCCACAAAATTAGAATATTTAATTTTATAAAAAAAAAAAAAAAAAAAAAAAAAAAAAACAAAAAAAAAAAAAAAAAAAAAAAAAACTTTCTTCTTGGTCAATGTTGATACACCCAGTAAAATAGATGGGCAAACAGAAAAAAGGGATATAAGGCATTCATTGTAAACTAAGAAATTTGTATCAGTGAAGCAATGCTTCAATTTCCTATTCAAGTACAGTTATGCTTCGATTCACAATCTTAATTTGCTCGAGGATGCAGTTTGGGACCCAAAAAATTTGTGATATGAATAAATTTTTCCCATTTAGAATAATTTAAATACAAATAATTCATTCAAACCCCAGGCACACTGATTTTTTTTGTGTGTGCATGTTTTTTCTGGATAAACACTGCTTTCATATCCAAAAATTATGCTAAAGCTTTTTTACTAGTACACGTGTTTGCCAATATCAGTTACTATAAAAACACATGTTTACTAAGAGTTGTGTTACAGTTGCCTTTTTAAAAACTTGCTTATTTTCAATGTACTTTCATTAATAAAAATCAAACACATTTCTGTTTATCCTTCACGCAATGGAGAAAGAGTTAAGAAAGTTCGCCACTAACTTCAGGTACTATTATATAAGGCTGTGGCTAAAGAAATGAATAATGAGCAGACTCCAAAACCATTTGGAGTTCTCGTAATTCCAAGGAATCCGAGCGTTTGGCAAGACTCACCAATCTTGTAAGAACAATCATCGGGAGTGGTCTTCTCTCAACTGTCTGAGTGCTCACAACTCCAAGCGCTTGGTGAGCACCAGATATTCTAATGAATTCAAGTGCTTGGCAAGACTCCCAAATACTATTTTAAGAACAATCATAGGGAGCTCTCTCTATCTTGCACTCCTAGTGCTTGTGATTCCAAGCGAGTGTTAACGGTGGTGCTGTTAAGAAAAGACGAAACGTGAATGTCTTGCCCTTTCTCTCACCTTGTGCTTGAACTGGGACAGTGAGAGTTCTCTCCATCACCAGCTTGGGAAGTTCACGATTTGTTAGAAACATGAGCACTTGGAGTGACTTGCAAACTAGTGGCCCACACAGCACCCATCTAAGAGGAGGAAACCCTACTCTGGTGACGAGAATGTAACTGAAGCTTGAACTCCTACAGCTCCCAGCTCCCAAAACACAAAAACCAGGGGCATGCAAATCAGTTCCTGAGCGTGATGGTTCGGAAGAACTGACAAAAGATTCCACTGCCTCACAAGGAGGCAGCTCCTTAGAAATCCTGCAGGAGGACTTCTTAGGGGAAAGAAGCAGCCTTCCTCTTCTTTGGCCGAAGAGGTCTATACAGTTTCCCTGGACCTCCTCGAGCCTCAGAAAAAGAAGGAAAGGGCAGTAGAGGGCTTCTTCTACAGGATGATGGTTAGGAAACAACAATAGCAGTGGCAAGAGCCACAGGGAAGCTGGGGTCAGAGGCACAGCAGAAGCTGCCCAGTAATTGGTCATCAGGGCAACGGTAGCAATCTAACAGAAGGCACAGCAGGGGAACTTGATATATATACACACACACACACACAAAAGGCAGTGCCACAGTATACTAGAGTGCCACAGGTTCACTCCCAAAGGTTAGGATAACCAACACAGTGACCTATCCAACCATCTACTGCTGTGCCCTATGACTGCTCACTGTCAACCTAAAGAAAATAATAATAATAACAAAAAAACAAGAGACTTCTCTCATTCAGAAGGGCACTGCCCTCCAAAGTGAGAGGAGACCCCTGAGAATAAGTTGCCCAATCACCAACACTTTCCCATCCCTCCTCCTTGCCTGGCAAGTGAGCTAAGAGGGTGAAGAGGGTATCTCTCCCAAAGGAGAAAACACCATATGCAAAGAGTAAACTGAGGGCGAATGCACCGAAGTTTCCTCCCAGCAAACTTCTGACAGTGCAAGTGGAAGAGGAACATCTCAAAATAATTAATAATAAACATACTGTCATGCTATTATAAGGAAAGGGCATATGGATATGATAAGAGGGTGAGTGTTACAGCCTTGGCTGCCAACCCAGAAACACACAGGCTGGGGGAAGGCGGCCTGCAAGCTTTTACACATCGTGGGTTTGTATATTAATAAATATCAAACACAGCATATCCAATATATAGAAACAATAAAAGAAAAGATCCCACCAGGAAAACCGAGTTTATTTACAATCAGGCAAGAACTCACAAAAACATTTCTGCATCGCATGATGGCCCAAAGCAAAGTGTAATGTTTACATCTCCCTGCCTACTGGACGGTAGTTACTGCCTCACCACCTTGTTCAAGAGGTTTAACGACCGTGTTCCAGATCTGCCATAAGCAATTCCTATTGTAAGGACCCAGAGTTTGTATATTGTGTAGGAACAAATTATCATTATTCTTAATGCAACAGCTTTCAATGGACCCTTTTGGGGAAAGTTTGCGTGTTCATAGCCTGAAGCACTATTTGCAAACCAGAGCATAAAAATTTCACCGAGGTACCACTGTAATAATCTGACTTTAAAACAATACTTTTACTAATTCACTAATTCAAAAATATTTTCAAGTGATATAAATACATCTTATTTTAACATTCCTAACCCAAGAGATTCACAGCACTGCACATACCACTGACAGGTTCAAAAGACCCAGTACCAGGCATCTCATCCTCTGAATCCTCCTGATGACTCATTGGAATAAAAGATGTCATTTTATTTTTTTCCTCTAAATATGGCTGCACTTCCTGTAAATAATGAAGAAAAAACTTTAATCCGCTCACCTATAGCATTCAAATTACTAACAGAAAAGGACTTTTAATAATGTGGATGTTCATTCTTTCTAGAATTATTTGTTTTAAAGTTTTTATTATGCAAGTCACTGGACTTTTGTAAGCATTGAATTCTATAAGGACATTCAATGATACTGCAATTAACCCATAAATAGTTCAAAATACATAAAATTTTCCTGTTTCACAGATTCTAACTTACCAAACTGGTTAGGACGACATTAAAACACTAAAAAACTCTTCTTCATCCTAACAACCATACATAAGATAAGGGGTCAGTTCCCTTGATGCATAGCCAACTCTTTCTACTGAAAGTATTCTCTTCCATTAAACCTTTCTCAAAATCTTCCTTAATATGTCATCTTATCCTTTGCCTCCCTCTTAAACTTCTATCCGTATCAGGTTCCAACAAAGTCCTCCTCACTCATTCATTCCTACCATATGCCCATAACATCTCAATCCCCACTTCATTTAACATATCAGTCCTCTTTACTACCTATGAATATATCCTAACACCCTTTTTCAGCTCTCATGTGGTTATATTAAAATAACTATGAGATAAATAAAGGAAAATGAAATATGTACTTTAAAATACCTAATGAAATGAGGTGGATGGAACAAATTATGCCCATAATAATATTCAATAAATATGTCCACTACTGAAAACAACCAGGCGAAAAAAAAGAAGATCTAACCTATTATATCAAAAGGTTAAATCTACTGTACCATACACCTCTTACTATTCAGAAGCATCTGGCATCCTGTTTATTCTGACTAGTCATCAAGGCATGAGCTGTTATGTAAACTGAAATGAAGTTTTTATTGTAAAACTAATATTGTAATACCTACCTGAACACCTGAACTAGCCCTGGTCACTTACCAGCCCCGAACCATCATTTATTAAAAATTTACCAAATCTTTGGTTAAAATAAACGATCAGTGTTGCCAATCTCCTGGCAAACACCCTCGTTACCTAGTTACCAGCCCACCGCTAGTAGCCCTGCCTCACGGGCCGGTCACACCTGCCCTCTCACGTCAATCATAACTCAATAACTCTGTATGAGAGGGGAGGAGGGTGGGAATCATTCAGGTGTTCAGGTAGGTATTACAATATTAGTTTTACAATAAAAACTTCATATTGCAATACACCCCCTGAACACCTGAACTAGCCCGATTAACAACATTAATTTGGAGGTGGGGAATCAAATCTGCCGGCCCTCCACTGTACTAGTTGTCAGTCAATTATAATTGAGTACGCGAGTCAGTCTCAAGTTCATTTGTCACTCGTCCAAGCTAATCTCCCATGTGTGGCCTTCTAGGCCTGCCATATGTGGAGGGAAAAACTCCCTGCACCTCTACCCTAAGGTCAAAACTCATTGAGTGCGGAAGGGATACAAACCTGTTTCCTCTCAGCTGGCTATGTGCCTCACCTGAGTAGAGGAAAAACTGAAGACCTCCCATGTGGCTCTCGGCCTCTCATGTATGGAGGGAATCTGAAGACCTCCCATGTGGCTCTCGGCCTCTCATGTATGGAGGGAATCTGAAGACCTCCCATGTGGTCTCTCGGCTCTCATGTATGGAGGGAAACTGAAGACCTCCCATGTGGCCTTAGGCCTCTCATGTAGGAGGAGACAACGGTGTCGTCGATCGTAGTGATGTCCTCTCTTGTAGTGTTGTACCTGCCTGTCTGTACTCTGCCTGGTTGGCACTTGGAAGAATACCCTCAGATAGGACCCAGACATGTTCTTTCCTATCTTTCCTAATACTTAAAATCCTCTTGTGATATATCATATCATGAATACCTTATACATATTCCGAATATTCGCTCCCTACTCTAATACTAACTCAGACAGCAAGATTGTTGGGTTTAAAAATAGAATTTAGGCCAAAGGCCGAGTATTGGGACCTATGAGGTCAGTCAGCGCTGAAGGGAAATTGAGAAAGTTTGAAAAGGTGTGAAAGGAAGAAAAACCTCTGTTGCACAATGAGTCCAGTGTTAGGAGAGCGTGGAAAATAGGATGAGAGAATATGGAGAGAATATGAAATCAGAAAAGTGAGAGAGAGAGAGAGAGAGAGAGAGAGAGAGAGAGAAACACAATCGTCTAGGATAAAGAGAGAATATAAAATCAGGGAAAAGAGAGAGAGAGAGATAAAATCAGGGAAAAGAGAGAGAGAGAGAGAGAGAGAGAGAGAGAGAGAGAGAGAGAGAGAGAGAGAGAGAGAGAGATTACGATCGTCTAATATCTCCACCTCCGCAAATTGCAGCAAGTTAAAAGGGTATTATCTTAACGATAATACTCGTATAACTCCGTACAGCTATGAACAACCGAACGAGAACTTGTTGCTAATGCGATCGACTCCTATAACAACATCACTTTATTGTATTGATCAGCGTGTGACAGTAATCGAATCCGATAGCAACATCCGTTATTGTATTCATCCGCGTGGGACGGTAATTACTGTATTCATGTTATAAATGCAGCTGAAGCTAATAAGGCAAAATTACGTTCATCAGCAACCTGGACAGAAGTCCCGAGCTTATGTATGAATTCCAACGCAGCCGTGGTAAAAGAAACTAATAGCATGAAAGAGCTCATTACTGTTGTTTTCACACAGACAAAGGATTAATAACGTATATAAGTGTAAGGTTCGTAATACCTATGAAAACGAGTGAAAAACGAACGGAATCCTAAATTTAACGCCATCTAACCCGAGGGAAAAACTAGCTTCCAATGAGACGTATCAGTCAAATTTTGGTCTTAAATTACATCGTAAGACGAACAGTATGACTTCGTTACATAAGTTAAGTATCCAGATATTCATTAATATGCTAACTAAGGACAAAAACATTAGCCGAGACCAAGTGATATGGTTGAATCTGAAGCCAAGGAGAAAAAAAAAAATAGACTAGCCGGCATCCTTGTCTGTCTAAACCACACCTCCTTACAATAGTGCTGTTTGACGACAAGCTAGTGTAATTGTAATTTAATTGAAAAGTAATAAAATAATATTTAAAGGTAATTAAATTAACTTTATTAGGCCTAATATTAATTTCAGTTGTCATTGTAATTTGATAATACGACTGGTAATAATTTGTAACTGTAACTGACATAAGCTCAATGTAAATACTGACGGCAATAGTCTGTTAAACGTATGAAGACGTCATACATACAAATTCCTTATATCTGACATCTGATTATATGCCCCAAGATAGATACCTCATTGACTATATTAAATGTCAACATAGTTGAAGACACGTCTCCTTTAAGACGTTTGTACAAACTTGGCATAAGTGAGAGTGTTGTTACGTTAGTCATTTTAGTCAATCAGAGAGAATGAGATGGATACGGCAACGCAAACCCGTATTCGTCATCCGCTGATTCCAGCGTGAATGACTGCCGAGTTTAGTGTTATACTACGCCAATATGATGATACACATAATACAATTATAATGCTTTAGTCGGACAGAATCCGATCTTCATTCTGTTCGATTACATTCATATTAATTATCCTCAGATCGGATTCTCGTTCGTTTTCAATTACACCTGTATTGAATTATCCGAAGTCAAGAATGCCTTAAGCCTACAGCGTTAGCCAATATAAAAATAACTACCGATATGTTGTACAGCGAATACTTTAGGTTAGGCTAGGCTACTGAATATGCATACGATTTATCATCGTGAACACTAGGCTAACCGTAGTTAATTTTATTCGATTTCTCTTCATACTGAATATCGTAAGTCAATATGCATTGAACGGAGAATTAGTTGATATTAACAATTATCGTATCGTATACGTAGAGGAAAGTAACCTTAAAGACGAAGGAGCATATCTGAAAGACAACCCTGGCCTAAAAGCTTCTGATGCAAGGAACTCGAAGCAGGAAAAAGCCTAAAGATGCTCTAAGGACACTGTGCCTCTAAAAACTACTACTTTTAATAGAAAACCAACCCGAAGAAGCCTGCACTTCTCTTCCTAAACTAAACACTATGTAGCCTATTATCCCTACTCGTCTATATCTGACCTAAGTTTTTATCATCCTGAGAACTTACACATCGAGGGAAGGGGAATCTGCTGCCAACACTGCCTGCTCCGCGCCAGGGGGGACGGCGGATCCTGCCCTCTGGGCTTGCGGATCCCCATAACCCCCAGCACCGGTTAGGGCTGATTCTGGAACAGGCAGGGGAGCTGGAACAGAACGATTAGTAATTTCAGTATCCCTATTGCTCGATCTATCCTCACATAATCTTGACATAAAATCGGTAACAGAGATGTCATACTCGATGTCAGCGTACTCTCAAGTCTCTTAAAGAGCACTGTCTCTAAGTCTTTATCTTGATCTACGTTAGTCTCTTCCTGCCTACAGTTACTTCTTAATACGAGACCTTTCCTATGTTTGAGATACCCTAACATCTGGTCCAAAGACCACTCCTGACATTCCAAACATCTGGTCTTTACATTATATGAACAGGCCTACAATTTACGCATAAGGAATGACTATCGTGTCATAGGGTGCTCATCCTTTTCTTGCATTGTTGGCAAAGACGATACGTTGTTGAACTTCCGCTTGTCGTTTTCTGTGATGTCGTGGCCGAGGATGCAGTAGTCGTTGTCGTAGCCTGTGTTGTTTCTTCCTTTGCAGAATCAATGTCTAATGACAAGGTATTAAGAGCAATCCAACCGTAATCCAAAGGGATGCGTAATTCGTCACCAAATTCAATCAAATCAAAGGTGCAAATGAAGGCCGGGCAAGACCAAAAAGGAGTTCGCTGTGGATACATCTGTACTCCACCGCGAACGATAAGTGATGACGTGAGAGGGCAGGTGTGACCGGCCCGTGAGGCAGGGCTACTAGCGGTGGGCTGGTAACTAGGTAACGAGGGTGTTTGCCAGGAGATTGGCAACACTGATCGTTTATTTTAACCAAAGATTTGGTAAATTTTTAATAATGATGGTTCGGGCTGGTAAGTGACCAGGGCTAGTTCAGGTGTCATGGGAGGGGGTGTATTGCAATAACAAATTTACAAACCAAAGAGCTATTTCTATTTCAAATGTCTCTTTCCAATTATGCACATGTAGTCGGCAGCAACTATAACTGATGATGTACGTTATAATTGATTCTCTCCTTTAAGAATGTATAAAAAAGTAATTTCTTGCCAGAATAAACATTCCAAATACATTCTGCTACCTCAAAAAACCATTTCACATTGCACAAAAAAATATTATCATATTCAGAAAAAACAAATATTTTACTGCGTTCATTACCATTTTATAACAAAAACACTCTCCAAGAAAAAAGATGGATGCTAGGCAATGGTAATTATCAACAAATTCTCAATTTTTGAAAGTAAATAGTTTTTTTTCCCCAACTAAACATACCTGAGGTCCTTTACAACTGGAATTACATAAGGCGTAGCCTGGAAACGGCCACTGAAATCTTTCAAATAAGGCAGTTCAGTAGTTTACGGGAGTCCCTCTCGACCAGATGTAAACATTTCAATTTGCTTTAGGCCCAGGTAGCAGATTGAGGAGTGGCATGAAGTGGGCAGTAAGTGTAAAACCTGATGTCTCACAAAGCCACAAAGAAATAGTGTTCCTTGACACTTCTTTCTTGGAACCTCCAGTGGTAACAAAGAGTCGTCGACACTCAGGCTGAAGATGTTGAGTCCTCTTCAGATAGTGCCTTAGCGCTCAACGGGACAGAGCAGCATCTCGTCTGGATCATCACCAACAAAGTCACTTAGGGAGGGGATGGTGAAAGACTAGGATCTCGCATTAGGGACCGATGGATTCCGAGTCTTCACTAACACAATCCAGGACAAAATTGAGTGTAACCAATCCCCATCTCCTTGACTATTTTACATCGAAGGAAAGACCATGGGGCCATTAAGTTGACCATGATGTTCACCAACTCTCTTTGCCAATGCCAGGGATAGCAGAAAAATGGTCTTGAGGGTCAGATGACTCTCAAAGGGGCTCGTTCAGGGCACCAGTCAGGCTCTGCAACACGAGAGTCATATCCCTCACAAGAGGCCTGAGACTCCTAGGTGGCCAAGACCTTTCGAAGCTCCTCATGAGTAATGATATCTCAAAGGAGGAAGAGATATTAATACCCTTCAGCTTCAAGATCACGCTTAGCATGGCCCTATAGCCTTTTACAGCTGAAACAGAGAAGAGCTTCCTCTTGGTGAAGGAAGATGAGGAAGTCAGCAACCTGCTGAAGAGTGGCTACAACCAGAGAGATACCCTGTCTACGACACCAACCACAGAAGACAGCCCATTTTACCAGTATATTGCTGCAGAGGATTGTCTGAGGTATCCTCCCATCTCTGTTGCTGCTTGGTGAAAAAAGCCTCTTTCTCACAAGAGATGGCACTGTTCCATGTGCGGTTGACACAGAAGCTCGTGCCAAGGAGTAATCTCTCTGGTGCCTCGGACAGAAGAGCCAGAAGGTTGGGATACGAGGGGCCAACACTGCTGATCACCAGGCAAATCATGCAAAACAAGGGAACAGTGTAAACTTCAAGGTTGTCCCAAGGGTGTTGGAACGCATCCTCTATGGCGGCCCATGGGTCCGCTACAATGGAGCAGATGGTCTCCAACTTCCTGTCATACCAGGGTGGCAAACAAGTCATGACTGGTCACCCCCATAGGATGAACAACCTTTCCGCCATGTCTTGGTGTAGGGACCACTTGGTTCCTATTACCTAATTTTGGTGGCTGAGCTTGTCTGCCACTTCATTCCTCTTGTCTAGAATGTACCTAGCTGACAGCTCCATTTAGTGGGGCGGTACTCGTGCACCTGCATTGTCAAATGGTGAAGCGAGAGAGAAGCAAGACCCACTTGTTGACGTATGCCACTACTGTGGTACTGTCGCTCATATCGCTCATCAGTACCACAGAATGTCCTATCACTTGATCCTGAAACCTTTGGAGAGCCATGACAACTGCCTTGAGTTCCATGATGTTGATGTGAAGGTGTGTGCCCTATTCCTCCAGGTGTGTGCCCTATTCCTCAGTCAATGCATCTAAGAACAGAAGCATGATGGGATGGGGGGGGGGGGGGGGGGGGGGGGGGGGGGGGGGGGGGGGGGGTTTGAGGGGGGGGGGGGGGGGGGGGGGGGGGTTTGTGAAGATCCACTCCTATTAAGAGGTTCCTGTTACTGAGCCACCAGTCCAAATCCTCTCACACCTCCTGGGAGAGGGAGACAAGAGCGGATTGAGGGTCACAGGACTATGACCAAAACTTTCTCTCTCCACTAGAGAGATCGAAGGTGAAGACACCCATGAGGGACCAGCTTCTCCAGAGACAACAGGTGACCTATCATCTTACTGTTCCTAGCAAGACAGGAACAGCAGTGCTGCCTCTCTGAACCTGCTGATACAATAGCCTGAGGGGAAGACTCTTACTGCTACCGTGTCTAACAGCATGCCCAGATACTTCGTCTTCTGATTGGGCTCAGATTGGACTTCTCGAGA
Source organism: Macrobrachium nipponense (assembly GCF_015104395.2). Taxonomy (NCBI): domain Eukaryota; kingdom Metazoa; phylum Arthropoda; class Malacostraca; order Decapoda; family Palaemonidae; genus Macrobrachium; species Macrobrachium nipponense. The sequence goes on along the minus strand of NC_087213.1, from coordinate 1,639,731 downwards.
TTTATCGTGATCTGTAGATCGCGGCAAAACATGAGGAGCTGATCCCTGTCCTGTAGCAACTGCGAGCAGGAGCTTGCCAGGACCAGCCAATTGTCGACATACCTCAGGAGCAGTGGAGGGCCTGAAACAGAGTCCCTGAACTGGTATAACATCTCCCCTAGGACGAAGTGAAGGTACTTGCCGAACAACTCATGGATGGCTAAATATGCTTCCTTCAAGTCCATTGTAAGCATGAAGTTGTTCTCCCTGAGCACAGTATGTGCCGTATTTGAACCAAGTCAGGCGAATGAATCGGTTCAGGGGAGAGGTCTATGACTGGTCTACAGCCACCAGAAGTCTTCTATACAAGAAAGACTCAACTGTAAAACCCTGGAGACCACCCTGACACGACTTCCACAGCATCTTCTGCCCCTCTTGCAACAGTGCTTGGTACTTCTTGGAAACTTCGAGGTAAGATTGTAAACAGACCAGGTGGTTGGTGAAAGGTGGTGGAGACTTGAAGGGGAGTAGACATCCCCCCTCCTGAAGGACAACTACTACCCAGGTCTCCGCTCCACATCGCTGCCATGTTGCCCAATAGCTTGAATAGGCAAACCCCCCCCCCCCCCCCCACCCCCCCCCCCCCCCCCACCATGTGGCAGCAGGTAGAGGGGAACGCCGCCCCTCGCATTTCCCCTTCTATCCCTTACCCCCTTCCTGCAGGCAAGGAGGGCTGAAAGTGACGTGACTGCCGCCCCTTCGACGGGAGAGAAGAAGGCTCGGTCGTTCCATGGGCACTCTTGGAAGAGGAGGACTTCTTAGGGGCCAAGGAAGAGCTAGCTAGACTCGAGGGGCTAGCCGCAATGAAGCGCAAAGACCCAGAGGTCTTTATCCTCATCCTGATGCTTGTCTACTGCAGCATCTACTTGTTCCCTGTTGAAGAGAGATGTCGAACCCTGCAAAAGTCCACTGCGAAGGGTCAATAACGACTAATGACTGAGAGACCTGGCTACACGAGAGAGAACAACGTCCATTCTCTTGAGCACCAGGTTCACCCAAAGGTTTGCCATCTCTTGGGACAGGTAGGAAATAGCCCTACCTCCATACTGGCACTGTCTCCCAGAGCTGAGTCTTCTCCTGGAATGATAGCTCCAGAAGAGGCAGCAACCTTAAACACCATGAAGGACCCACAAGTCTAGCCAAGAGACTGCCTGGAAAGCTTACCATGGTAGTAGCTTCCAAGGTTTCTGCAACGACAGACCAGAACCAAGAGGTACCAGGTTTATGTCAACCTGCTTAGTCGGTAGAGACCTCTCCGAGGGCGTGTAGAAATGCCTCTGACAAGGTAGAGGAGAAGGAAGCACCTGGTTTGACCAATTAGACCAAAGGGAATTCTCCTGTCCCAAAACAACAATGTTCACTCCATCAGCAAGCACAGACCACAGCAGCCACGTTGAAACCTTGGGTTCCTTCTTAGGACCCCAGAAAGATTTGAACTGAGAGGGGCAATCTCCCGAACTGATGAAGAGAATGTAGTTTCAAACCGAGAGGGGCAATCTCCTGAACCAAAGAAGAGGCCGTAGTTGCTTCCCCGAGATTGTTGTACTGACGAATCAGTGCTACGAAATCACCAAAAATCCTCTGTATCTTGATTGTCCGAGTCTCTTGGCAACGGGCCCTCAAGCTCTTACAGAGATCGGTCCTTCCAATCTACTCTCCCAGGAGAGAGAACCTTGCCAGACCCCCTTGATCCATCCTCAAAGATGCGGGCGTACATCAGCTGGGGCCCTAAAACCCCTCCAGGAACGTAGGCCCCCATCGATGAACCCTGCGGAGAAGAGCACTCTGCAGAATTCCTCATATCCACCTAACCCCTCCTGGTGTATCCTGAGGAAGTAAGAGGGAATAGGAGAGGAGGACTGGATGCTCTTATCCGTCTTACCAGCAACGCTGTCAGAAGGAATGAGCCATGAGTGATCATCAACATGCGGTGATGAAGGCAGCACAGGTCTAAGAGAGCATGGTCGCCTCGGCAAGATGATTTCTCATGGAGAGTGCACAGGTTTTTGCTGCACTGCTGATGTGCCCAGCCTCGTTGTACTCGGTGGCCAGCAGGTTGGCGAGAACATGTACCATCCTCAAGCCCATTACTCTTCGAAGATGAAACTTCATGCGAAGAGGACTGTACAGAGGACCTCCTCTTAGCCCCTCCAGATGTCTTGTCCTGAGAGACAGAGACATATTCCCAGGCACCTGATGAAGAGCCAGGCTTGGCTTTCACAGGTAGGGTCGACTCACTAACGCAACTCAGTCTCTTCTCTTGTCCTGTGCCACTGTCACGATGGTGAGAGGTCTCTCCATCAGTGACAGTGGGTGCGTGTCTCCCCTTGGAGGGCTGCACACTTGGTAAGACTCGCGAACAAGTACCCAACACAGCTCCGGTTCCAGGGACAGAGCTCTTAGAACTAGAGACAAGAGAATGAACCTGTGCCCGAACTCCTGGGGGCTGGGGGCCCCGTGACACTAGACCCTGGGGATAGCGTCACAGTTCCCACACCTGAAGGAGCACGCAAGCCAATGAGAGAGCCAACTGCTTCCTCAGGGAGAGGATGCAGACCCTTAGAAGCCTTGTGACGAGACTTCTTAGGGGGCGGGGAAACTATCTTCCTCCTCTTAGGCCGGAAAGCCTTCGAAGAGGGAAGCGAGGAGGCAGCAGACGACCATAAAGATGAAGACAATACCTTCTGAGAATTCTTTGATTTTCCACAGGAAAGCTATCAGGTCCCACCAAGGAGCACCAGACGACTTGGCAGTCTGGGAGCAGGCCCATAAACAGCAACAGGAATAGCAGGCGGGTCACCTCTGACACCGCCATGGGTGACAGAGGAGGAGCAGGGACAACAGGAACAGGCATGGGTGCCACTCTGAAACCAGGAGGAGGATATGGCACTGAAGTCACGGGCACTGGGATATGGCAAGCTGGTAGATGAGCACGTGTACCCAACACCACAGTAGGGGTCACATTGGTTGGGTGGTGCGCAAGACCAAATCTGTGCTGAGTCACCGTAGATGTAGTGGGGGTGACTACAGCATCAGTTACCAAAGTACAGCACTGGCACAGATCAAGTGTGCCAGTAATGCATTTACACATGGAGGCCCACAAGGGCCAGTGAAGCATCCACCTGATCCAGTTCCAACACCTCACCTGCGGAAGATAAAGTCCGCTTAGGTTAGGGGCACCCTTCGCCCCTATGGTGTACCTTCAGAGCGAGAGGAGACCCCTAGAGAAGTGTTGCCCTGGTTGCCAGGCCCACTTGTTCTTCCTTCCCTGACGAGTCGGAAGAGGAAGACAAAGCCCCCTCCCAGCAAACCTCCCCACTGTGCCATAAACCAATCACAACAATTGGCACAGCGATTATTGATATGACACTCATGCCCTTAGCAAGAGGAACATAGGGTGTGAGGAAGCTACTGTATTCCTTTCCCTGCATCTCAGGGTACCGCTGACTGGGGGCAGGCTTAACCCTCAAAATGCGGGCTAATATATGCTAATGCATAATACACACACGACCGGGCTTAATTTAAGGGTGGCAAATTTAAAAGAAAAACTAAAAGAATCTCATCAATGAAAAGAGGAAGATATGTATATTCACATGGTATATGAAAAAAATTCTAAAACAACTTCTGTCTCTTCCATACAAAGTTGTAAGATTGTTTGTTTGTTTGTATTGTGTTTTTACATTGCATGGAACCAGGGGTTATTCAGCAACGGGACCAATAGCTTAACGTGACTTCTGAACCACGACGAGAGTGAACTTCTATCACCAGAAATACAGATCTCTAACCCCTCAGTGGAATACCCGAGAACTGAACTTGCGCCAACCGAGGTGGCAGGTCAAGACCAAACCGATCACACCACTGAGGTGCTGGAAGTTGTAAGTGAATAATTCCCACTAGTTGCGGGCCTCTTTTCCCCTATGACAATCGTAAAAAATGCGCTAATTTTACACATTTATAAGGATTCTTTTTAATGTTTTTTAAAATTTTATTTTGTCAAATTGAAATTACACCCCAAACAATATCATAAAAGAAATAAAACCGAGAACAAATCTTTAACATATTTATTGTAAAACATTTATGACGGATCCTTGGATGCAAATTTGTAACCACATTCCCCCTTACCACCTCGAGCAAGACTGAGGGCTTCTCAGCTCACTCACACAAGTGATATATGGAACTAGGAACATCTTTCCTGCAAAATTCATTCAAACTGTACAGTGCCAAATCTTGATCATATATCTACGAATATCTGTGCACTGCCCCTAAGCTATATATGATCATATAGTATATGCAATCCCCAGGCTGTGGGGATTAAGCGATTGTGATTCTTGGGTTTGCATTTCAAAGATATTACAATCAAACGCACAAAGAACACAATTATACACATAACTCACAAAAACAAGAAAAAATCCCACAGGGATTGAAAAGAAATCAGCTTGAAAACAGTCGGGCAGAAAGTTGAAGAAACATGTCTTTCACTGACAATGGCCAAAAGCAAATTGGAATATTTACATCTGGTCGGGAGGGACTCCCAACTACTAGACTAGTAGTAAACTGCCGAATTGCCTTGTTTCAAAGATTTCAACAGCCGTGTCCAGGCTATGCCATAAGTAATTCCTATTATAAAGGTCTGAGGGTTTGCACATTGCATAGGAACAAACTAAAATTAAAACACAGTAAAGACCCGGAGTAATATTCCAAAGAAACGCAATTACCTTAGGCAATCATAATCATTTAATGTAAGCAATCAACAAGTACTTTAACTTAAAACACATACTTTTAAGATAATATTTTTATGCTCCACATATAGCATTCACTACATTATTACATAATTACTTGCCTATCACCTTTAAAATAATTATTACATAATTACTTGCCTATCACCTTTAAAATAAAGATACGTTTACCCCAACAGTTACAAATGACACAAAAACGTACTGACCTCTTCAAAGTTATCTAATAATTTCCATCCTTCTTCCAAAAGATGGTATGGCACTGTTAGAACTGGTGGACAGGACCACTTATCAATTAGTTTCTGCTTTTCTTCTTGAGATACTGTAACTGGATGGCCACTCGATGTTATGAGACTCTCTGAAAACATCGCAAGTAGAAATAAAAACAAATAACAGTCATCCTCCAAATCACAGTTTTATTATGTGCAGAAGTTAAACAAAAAACCTTAAGCAAGCATTGGTATAATCAAAGCAAAATTCATCTAATTAATAGAAATTCCTTTGATGATTAACATTACATTATGTATAAGTACTTACCATTGTACAGATACTCCAGTGCTTTTACCATAGCATTCTGTTCGGCATCCCTTTTCTTGATTCCATAGCCAGTAAATGACATTGATTTGGGCCAATTAATTGTAAATGTTGTGTGGTACACTAACTGGTTGCTGACTCTTCCAACTGCTGATGTTGTATGATGACATCTGGAAAATCATGAAGGCTGATCATCTTAAAAAATGGAAAAACATTAAAAAAAATTAACATAACTTACATACAGCTACTTCTAAAGCTCAAACCAACACATGAAAGAAAAATTATAATAACCAGTTATTTGGCTGGTTTGTTTCAATAATGCATTAATGAGAACTTATGAGTTACAATTTCTCACACTAGATAAAACGCCTGGAACATAGAGATAACTTACAAAACAGACGGCAACAAGATAAAACGTATTGTAATTATATGGAGTGGTAAAGGTGCCCTCAAAGTATTCACTGAATAGCAGGGATATTAATAACACTTACTTGTAAGAGGGATCCAAATTGGTGCTCAGGTTATAAAACATGTTATTCAAAGTTCCTCTCACATTAGGAAATACTCCCAAAATCATTCCCATTTGCTCTGGAAAAGAAATATTACACATGATTACCACAAGCCAATGCATGAGAGTGAAAATAAGACAAATTCACTGCACTTTTCAAGCAAAATGTACCCAGCAGCTATATAATACAAATTAAGCTTAATGAAAAAGAATCCGCTTGAACCAGAGAAAGTTAATAAAGCTTTTACTTGCCACTATTCAAACTGATAATAAAACAGAGTACGCACAGGCAACTTTCAGAAAAAAGAAAATAAAAAACTGCAACTTCTGGTAATTGAGACCAAACATTAAGACAGAAACTTGTGCACACAGAACTATATTAATATAATAAAAGTTTGTTATATAAATACTGCTACTCACTTTGTACATATTGTTGATCCTCTCTGACCAGCTGCTGTAGTTGTTTTTGTGAGTGGCGAAACTGTACTTTAGCAAAACCGCCTGTTAATAAAAAAAATAAAAGTGATTGAGCCATGTTTCTTTAAATACAAAAGCCACTAACTCACAAAAATTGACATAATAATGCTCATGAGAAGTTACTAAAAATATCACTTGATATGAAAATATTCTCTCACTGCCTAATTTTTCTTTAATGTGTGACTGGACCTCAATTTGGCTCATTAATTATATATGTATCGGCTAGTTCTAGATGGAGAAGAGTGCATGGAATTTCTTTTAGCCGACATTGTAAGTGGATGCAGAAGCAGGTGAACAACTGTAAAACAGATTTCTATGTTGAAAGTTATAAAAATTATTCTAAAATTGTACTGAGCTCAGAGATAGACCACATTCTAGTTTAAAGGACCAACTAACTTTGATATGTACTGAGCAATTAAGAAGTCAAGTCTACTGTCTTTGAACTGCTGGGGTAAATACACTAGCTTTGTTGCAATGACTTATTTAGGTAACATTGCTGGCTGAAAAAGGGGGTTCCTGACTCATCAAGGTTATGAATAATCATAAGAGACATTGGAAAGTTTGTGAAAATTTCCTCTGAGTACCTGGAAATTGGCAGTGTTATTAAAGTACACCTCTTCAAACTGTATATACTGTATAGGCTCCTTTCAAATAAGTAAACAATTACCACATGTACAATTTGTATCGACATATAATCACGAAAATGTTCGTGATCCTGGAAAAACTAAAGATTAAAACACAAGAGAGAAGCAAAAAGCTCATCTGAGATACTGTGGCCATATAATAAGAGGGGGTGGAACCAATCAAAGAGAGCTATGAACATGCCAGTGATGGGGAAGAGGAGTGTGGGGTGTTAACAGATCAGATGGATAGATGGATGGATGCGGTGAGGAGGGATATGGGTGAGGTGGGACTGGGGGAAGATGCAAGCAATAGAAAGGAGAAAGTTGACTTGAGCGGCCGACCCTGCTATACAGTGGGAGTGGGACACTTAAGATCGAAAGAAGAAGAAGAGAAGCATATAGCTATATCCACTATACTTACGTTTTTCAAATTTAATTCTGGATGGTGAACAGACAGTGGAGGTTATATTGGTAAGTCTTCTAAGTAAGTACATCTTGGGTCAGCAATATAGGACAGGTTTCATGAAACTTTATTTTATACTATTGTTGATATTTCCTTAGAAATTCCAGCAGTTGCAACACATCCCTGAAAATAATAAAACGCCAATCATCTAAGGTTTTAACAGTTATACAAAAAAAAAAAAAGCCTGCTAGCAATATTGTCATCACAAGGCTTCAAGAAACACCACTGAGAAGAGAACTTTGAAATTGTTAATGTGCTTAAAAATATTCTACATACTGATAGTCTACAGCTAACACCAATGCTAATTTTACCAATGGAGGCAGCAGAGATGCAGCTGTGACTCAGACAGTTAACATAGTACTCTAATCTAACAGCCCATGTTGCCTGGCCAGAGGGGGCAAAGACTGAAATAATATGACACGATTATAAAACAAACAAGGAAAAGGAATATATATCCAACTTAGTATATGAACCCCCCAAAATTCTTTACTCATTGCAACATGATTGGCAAAATACATGTCCCTCCCAAAATCCCCCCACACCATTTCCCTCAATTAGGAGTCGGTGTCTGAACCAAAAGAGCCCCTATAACATGGTGCATGCTTGGTAGCATTTGGCATAGTAACAGTAGAAGCAGCTGGATTTTGCCTGTGAAACGGCTACATTCTCGGCTTATTCGGCAGCTATTTCTACTTGTATTTCGCATTCCAAATGTCATATATAACAGGAAATACCACAATAATATGCCAAAACATTCTCCCAAATGATTTACCCCACCCATAAACCCACTTTCCCATCGGTCCCCCTTACCATACGATAGAGTTGTAGGGCAATAATTCTCCTAGTGGTGTACCCCACCCAAAACACTGCATTCACAATGGATCCCCCTTACTGTAGGATAGAGTTCAAAGGTAAATTACAGGCTAATTACAAATGACCAACAAAAACTAATGGAAAATTGTTAATAAGCAACAAAAATACTAGAGGAAACTGCAATTTCTGATATTACTTGATGCACCACTATTACTTAGATTAACCAATAGGCATTAAAAAAAATAGATAGGATAAACAATCGCATCGAGTCCATTTCACTAGAAAAGACCACCCTTTTTCACGCTATATTTAATTGGTGAAACAACAATACAATCAGTACATCTTTCTGCATACCATTCAAAATATTGAAGTTTCGTCAACATAATGGGATGTATGAAAGCGCCATACGAACTAAAATAAGTAAGCGAGGTCTTCGTAAAATATGTTTTCAAGGCAGTTTTTAAATCCAATATGGCATCTCCTCGCATCCAGTCCCTTTCGTCTCTGCAATCGGGACCACATCCTTCCTAGCGCTCATTTGGACAATATTTGCGTATATAGGCTATGTAACGTTTAATGATATTACTCAAGACTGCAATTGTAACCAGCACAATAAAACATTTTGTTGCCTATAATAGTGAAACTATGATAAGTTATATTTCGGGGGTTATGTTTAGAACAGAAATGCATTTGTACCTTGTAATCGGTGGTTTCATCCTTACTGCCATTACAACTGAAACTCCACAGTGCTTATTTGATTGTTATTTGATTGTCACAGCGAAGCCATGGCAGGAACAATTTTTCTGTCTTATTGTACAGGGTGTCCATAAAGTCCCGTACCATTACAAGTATTTATTGCTCAAAAACCATATAACATAGAGTAATGCAAATAGTTTTTTGGAAGGTTTTTTTTTTTTTAAGATGAAGTGCTCTGAATGTAAAACTTTACTGTCTAAACACGTCTAAACACAAAACAAATTCATAATTCTAAAAAAACACAAAAAACTCCCAACCAAATTCTTTAGACTCAAAAAACTGCATTACTCTATGTTATATGGTTTTTGAGTAACAAATACTTGTAATGGTATTGGGCCTTTATGGACACCCTGTACGTACATCTGGCTGCCAAAAGCACCAGTGAGCAGATGACAGATTAGTGAATTGTTTAGGACAAAATTTTGTATATTTTTAATAGCAATTTTCATTTATTTAAGTCTATATTACTATTTTGATTTTATTATTCTTAATAATTATACCTATGACTAAAATAAATGTAACCTTTAATGTTTGCATTCTAGGAATGGCAAAAGTTCATCATTGCTAATTTGGAGGAGCTTCACACATAGGTAGTATGCTGATGTATTTACAAACTGTTTCCATGAATTCTAGTTGTCATAGTAATGCAATAATGATAAAATTGCTCTAATATTACGATTGTTATGATGAAAGTGCCCCAGCATCTATAGGTACAAGTGGTGTGCGGATTTATCACAGGAAATGAGAAGTTTGTTGACACAAGCGACTCCGCAAACATCGAGATGGCGTCAATCTTCTAAACTTCTTTAATCGTTAAGTAAAAATTTAAAAAGCGTTTTGGTGTTGTGGGCCTGCGTTGGCCACCCTTTTCATTAACCTCTGTTTAAAGCTTAAAATATGGCCTTAATTTCTAACTCTGGAGAAAATACTTACTTCGAAAGGAGAGTAGAGGTCTTTAGCTCCATCTCTCACCAACAACAACTCGTGACTGATGACCATCTCCGGTGTCAGGACGCGTTATAAGTACTTTTTTGGAGGGTGTCCAGCCGTGACCGTCGGTGAGTTGAGCCAGTCCATGCGGTTGTTCACACTAGGTAATCTAGCGTTCTGGATTATGATTGGTCCTTTAACCTACTGATACAGCCTAGACATCAGCTATTATACCAATGTCATCCCGTTTACTGGTAAAGTGGGGGGAAGTGTAATGGGATAAGCAAACTTGGTCATAAAACCCAGGCAGCCATTCACGAAAAACAGCCCTTCATTAGAATACGTGCGTTGCCTAGTCTAAGGTTATTCCATTTGACATTTGTACTGCATTACGAGGTTGAAATAGGCCTAACATCACAATTTTTTCTACCAATAATGATCAGAGCGCCGATAAAGATACAGGTACAGCAGAGCCTACCTAGGCTAGGTACCTACCCTAGAATTGACTGGTTCTACCTAGATAGGAATCGGACTCAGTAGGTAGCCTAGGTATATAGGTATACCTGGGCTACTGTAGTATTTTACATAACTACAAAATATATTTTGCACTGAAAGTAGTAATAAAACAAATGAATTTGTACTGCCCTTGCGATACTAGTAATTACCTTAGTAGCAGACTTGTAGTTTCACAGGTTTGGAAGTAATTTGGGATTTGATCACGTTTATGCAATTCCAGAAGGTCTCGTCTGCAACACGAATGTAAACATACATTTAGTTACCGATCATATAACCGATATTTTACATTTAAAAAAAATATAAATTACGTTTATTTTCTTTATATTATACAATATATTGAATTATTTTTTATACAGTAAAATAATCATATTTTTGAATGATATTTAAACTGTTCAGTTATCTAAGAAGTTGGTTTAATTGGGTGTGTAATACGTACTTAAAATTTTTCTTCTGCTAATTTCGGGCAGAGCCAGCTAGTCGGGAATAGTACCGGTGCCCGGAGGTGTGTAAGACTATTAACTCTAGTTGGTTAAAAGATTTTACCGGATTTACCGGAAAACATAATTTTCAATTCATTGATATTTGTTAAATAACATCTTATTGCAACAACTCAGAAGCAGCATTCATAATCAGTTCTATTTCCCATTCTCTGTCTCATGAATATTTTTAACTCTTTTCATCAACAATAGGATTCAAGTCAGACCTACGAAATCTTATATAGTTTATGCATTTGAACCGCCCGGTTAGTGCATTTCCTAGTTCATTAAGGTCAACCTTGTTTTTTCTTATAATAACACACTAAAAGGAATGTTAATAAAAAATGGCCTCAGGGAAAGCAACAACATAATATATAAAATTCCATGTATGGACTGCCTCTCATTTTATCTCGGACAGTCGAGCAAGGGCTTAGAAGTAAGATTAAAACAGCAATAATATTATGTCAAAACTGGGCAAACATCTAATGCAATATTCATTCATTTAAGTGAAAATAACTACCAGATAAACTGGATTGGTAGTTTAGTAATTGCAAGATCAAAAGATGTCTTATCACGAAGTATATTAGAACCTGCCATAACACAACTTACTTCCCATTGTAATTTTAATATTAGTCATGGCCTGTTTCACTTAGACCCTTGTATTTGTAACATGTTTAAGAATGACCTCAAAGATATAATTACAGACTTAAATACAAATTAGTTGCCTTAGAGATATTTTCTTTGTATGTGTATGTTTAATATCTTTTGTGAATAAGTTTTTGTTTACCAAAGATCTGGATGTGGTCAGCTGTACGCCCCATGTATAATCCTTTAATGTCTTAGGGGTTGGCCCTGTGTCTGTGCAGTTGGACTTAATCTTTTTGTTCTTAAATTGTACCCATGTTTGTGCTTGTTTGGGAAGGTTACTCATTCTCCAGGTGTTGTTGGATTCTGGATTTATCACGTTCCAAACTTTTGTGATTCAGTTACACACACACACACACACACACACACACACACACACACACACACACACACACATATATATATATATATATATATATATATATATATATATATATTATATATATATATATATGGTCCCAAACTGGGGGACCGTGTAGCAGAATGCAGGGGGCCATAATCTGAGGATATGTATGTATAAAAACAAAGGAGTTTAGTGGGTAGGCAAGCCAGTGGTTCAGTATGGTGAGCGGTGGGTATTGACAAGCATGTTATATACTCAGCAATCAGAAGATTATTTCCAATATTTTTATCCCTTTTTTGACCGTTTAAGCATATGGAGAATTTAAAGCTCAATTAAAAAACTTAGAAATTTAGCATTTACTAAAACAATTTGAATGACATTTGTTTTTTTACATAACATTTCCAAGGATACTGTTGCAAATATAGCTAACTTATTGAAAGGTGTAAACAGATTTTTTTTACTGTTTCATATGTCAAGACTAAGTTAGCAATTAAGCTGTTTTCTCTTGTTATAAAAACTTTTATACGTCATTTTAAAATTTCCAATTACATCCTGAGAAGGAAAGATGGTCCATGCGAGTGGTATATAAATAAAAATTTCATATTCATACTTTGTTAGATTTTACTAGCAACATTCTTCACTGAGGATCTATTGAAATAAGAAATTAAAAATAAGGGGATTTTATAAAAGATTTATATGGTGTCACAGAGACAATAAAGTTAAAGCAACCCAAGCAAAGGAATTGAATAAGTAAAGTAGCAATTTCCAAAGATACATCTATTTATTACTACTACTACCAATTTTGTTGACACTTGACAGACGGGGCCGCCTACTTTCAATTGGGAGGAACGTCAAGTTTTTCTTGTGTGTGTTTATTTGTGATTGATTCTATAAATTACGTAATAAATATCCAATTTTAGCATTTTTGCTAATTGTGCGGGTACGTTATAGCCTAATAGGTATAGGGCTAGCTACTAGAATTGATTAAATCTGAGCCGTTCCCGTAGGCCTGTGGTGGGCTAATCAGGAAGTGCCAGTCGCTGATCGACCTAAAGTGAACCGAAAATTCTTTCAGTGGTAAGTACCACAATCCAGCACTGGCTTTCATTAAACATAGGTAGGTTAATCTAAGTAATAGGCTAGAGGGTATTTTCTATATATGTAGGTAAGCATTCGCATCGTTCGTCCCCGCGAATACGAAAGCACCAGGAATTAGCGTCAAATGTATTTCGCTTGTGTTTTTTTTAGTACGAGCCCCTTTGATTAATACCCGTCGTCTGAATAAATATTACTTGAAATTTTTGTTCAGGAGGTAAAACTGCATAGAAAAACCGCTACTGCCATAGTCTAGGCCGCCGCGGATTAGTAATATATAGCTAGATCTACCTAATAGAGCCTTGGCGGTTACATACTCCTCTGGAAATTGCAGTTTCTTATAGCATTTTGGTTTTGTATTAACAATTTACATTTTTTCTTTTTGGCGGTCGACTGTAATTAACCTCAGAACTGATATATTATTATATGTTGGCGACCATGGAATGGTATCGCACATGCAGTGTTACTGGGGACCTATTGGTAGAAAGTAGAGTTTCTTTCACCTGGGGGTCAGAGAGGCAGAACCCTCCATCTAGCACCACGGCCTACTAGGTTAGGTTAGGTTAGAGTAGATTAGGTTAGTATAGTTCCTTTTATAATAGTTTTCTTTAGCCAATCTCTTCTTAAACATATGGCTCCCTTATGACTTTCAGGGTGGCTGTGAGGAATTCTTCTCACAACAATTTTATTTTCTAATGTTTTTGGGTATTCACTTGTTTCCATGCTATTTTTCTTTTATTATAGTTATTAGTGTCTGTCTCATAAAAAATTATTGATTGATTTTCACTGCATATTGCCGTCTGTCAGGTAATCGACAGACAGGAACTATATTACTGTATTTGTATTCATGTGAAAACCAAATATATTCGCATGCCCATATATTTTGTAAAGATATGTACGTCTACATTGCATGACATAATAAGGATGAAAGAACCACATCTATTCGAGAATGACACTCTTAACATTATTTTATCTGATTTTGCTATGTTCTAGTACGTAGTATCTGTGGTGCGCTTAGCACTGAAAGGATGGTTTTGCACAAAGACGAAGTCTTTTGACATAAACGTCAGTAGACGTTTTAGTAACGAAGTATAATTACTGTTTTAGTTATGATAATTCATTTGTCTTTATATAAATGAAATTGTTCTTGGTGAATGTATTGCGCATATTATGTATGGTAAGAGTTGGTGTCATTGGGTCTTGTTTGTGCCTCTCGCCAGAGAAGCCATTAGGAGAGGTCAAAAGATCGGGAGGGGAAAGGAAGGGTAGTAGTTCGCCTCTCTGAACGCTCCTTTGCGTGCCCCTCTAGGGGTGTGTATGGCGTAGTGCGTAGTACACTGTATGGGCATGATATCGCCCCAAAATTGTATTGACACACACCACCAATTAATTCACTACATTTAATAAATATGTTGAAGTTGCACACTATTATATTTGGAATTTATTTTTGACAAGAACTTGATAATTGATTGTAAAGTTCTTTATGTTCATGAAAACCTTGTAAGTCAGTTCTGCATTTGTGGTAATTGTAT
>NC_087213.1:1603179-1624748 GCF_015104395.2 Macrobrachium nipponense | reverse complement strand
AAAATTAAAATGACAATTTGTCTAAAATTGCATTTTTCCTAACTATACAAACCTGAGGTCCTTTTACAATAGGAAGATACTAGCGCAGCTGGATAGGTCGTAAGCTTTCGAACAAGGGGTTCGGTAGTTAACTGCTTGTCCGACAGGCGCGCGCGCGCGACTGGGAGGTAAACAAAATCACTTTTGCTTTGGCCCAAGCAAAAACTGCAGAGTGAGGGGTGGCATGAGGTGGGGCTATGTGTAAAAGGACCTCAGGTTTGTATAGTTAGGAAAAATGCAATTTTAGACAAATTGTCATTTGTTCCGACACGGCATACAAACCTTCGGTCCTTTTACAATAGGAAGACTCACTTCTTGGTGGGTGGAATCTGAGTCTTTTGTGAACAGACTGGTGTTCGCCCTACCTTGGAAGCTTCCCTGGTCGTAGAGCGAGGGAGGGATCCAAGCCTCTGTCCGATTGATCGGGGTGTGCACCGCAGGATCAATGGTCAGACCTCTGGGCCGAGTACTAAGAGAGGGGGCATGCGCATCTCTTAGTACCAGCAATGCAAGAACTCGTTCCTGTACAGGAGCAAAGATATAAAGTCATGGGTTTGACTCTTGTAGGCATCCACTTCCCCCCTTGTAGAAGGAAGTGGTGGATATTCTGCTCCTATCCCTAGTGAAAGGGATAGGATGGGGCTCTGTCATATAGCTCACCTTGCATCTCGTCCTCATCCAGCGTAGTGACGACCATGGCCCTCTGCCACAGGTAGAGGGGAAGGAAAAGATGGAAGAGAGAGCCAGTCACTCACTCACTCACACATCCATCCACACAGTCACACCAGGAACTCGATGCTGTTCAGCCTGCGAGGGTCTGGGTTAGCTACACAACTTGTTGAGCAGCCACCACGGGTCCCAAGGAAAAAGGTATCCAAGGACCTGTGGGCAATATCCCGAAGGTAGAAGGACGTAAAGGTAGTCTGGTTAGACCAGACCCCTGCCTTCAGGACCTGCGCCACGGAGAAGTTCTTGCGAAACGCCAACGAGGGGCCAATACTTCTGACTTCGTGAGCTCTCGGACGGGACGTACGGATGTCGTCACTACCATCAGCCTCATACGCCCTCCTGATGACCTCACGCAGCCAGAATGAAAGAGTGTTCTTGGATACTTCTTTCTTGGTGACCCCGGTGCTAACGAAGAGGCGTCGACACTCAGGCCTGAGGTGACGAGTTCTCTTCAGATAGCGCCGTAGCGCCCTCACAGGACAAAGCAGCATCTCATCCGCATCATTATCGGTGAAGTCCAATAGGGGGGGAGGGAATCGTGAATGACTCGAACCTGTCATCAGGGACTGACGGTTTTCTGAGTCTTCGCAACGAAGTTCGGGACGAAATCGAGCGTCACGGATCCCCATCCCCTGGAGTGTCGTACATCATAGGAAAGACCATGAAGTTCCCCTACTCTCTTCGCCGATGCCAGGGCCAGCAAGAAGAGGGTCTTGAGGGTCAGATCCCTGTCTGACGACTCTCGGAGTGGCTCGAACGGTGTTCGAGTCAGACTCCTAAGGACGAGAGTCACGTCCCACGCAGGGGGCCTGAGTTCCCTGGGTGGGCAAGACCTCTCGAAGCTCCTCATCAGCAAGGAGATCTCGAACGAGTTCGAGATGTCCAACCCCCTCAGTTTCAGGACGAGCGCCAAGGCGGCTCTGTATCCTTTCACTGTGGGACTGATAGGAGCTTCTCTCGGCGCAAGAAAAACGAGGAAATCCGCTACCTGCTGAAGAGTGGCTCTGAGAGGAGATAGACCCCGTCTACGACACCAACCACAGAAGACGGCCCACTTCCCCTGGTACACAGCTGCAGAGGACTGACGGACGTTCCCAGCCATCTCTGTTGCTGCGCTACGAGAAAAGCCTCTCGTTCGCAAGAGATGGTGGATAACAGCCAGCCGTGAAGACGTAGGGACTGGACTGCTCGGTGGTACCGCTCGACGTGTGGCTGGGCGAGAAGGTTGTGCCAAGGGGGAATCTCTCTCGGTTCTCCTGCGAGAAGAGCCAGCAGGTCCGGATACCAAATGGCCTGTGGCCATTTGGGAGCCACCAGGATCATCCTGAGATTCGGGGTGACCAGCGCTCGACTGATCACCTTGCGAATCAGGCTGAACGGGGGAAAGGCATAGACGAAGAGGTTGTCCCACGGGTGTTGAAGAGCGTCCTCTGCAGCTGCCCATGGGTCCGGCACGGCCGAGAAGAACACCTGGAGCTTCCTGTTGTGCCGGGTGGCGAACAGATCCACGACTGGTCGCCCCCACAGGTCGAAGAGCCTTTCCGCCCACGTCCTGGTGTAGAGACCATTCGGTCCCTATCACCTGATCCCGACGGCTGAGCGTGTCTGCTACTACATTCCTCTTCCCTGGAATGTACGTGCCGACAGCTCTATTGAGTGTGCCTGAGCCCACTCGTGCACCTGCCGTGTCAACTGGTACAACGGGAGAGAGACACTAGGCCCCCCGCCCTTTGTTTGACGTAAGCCACTACCGTGGTGTTGTCGCACATCAACACCACTGAGTGTCCCATCAAGCGGTCCTGAAACTCTTGGAGAGCGAGGAACGCTGCCTTGAGTTTCCAGTACATTGATGTGAAGGTGCTTGTCGGTTCTCGTCCCACACTCCTGAAGTCAGCAACTCCTCCAGGTGTGCGCCCCATCCCTCGGTCGATGCGTCTGAGAAAACAGCTGCATGTCCGGGGGGGAGTGCGCAGAGGCACTCCTCTTAAGAGGTTCCTGTCGTCGAGCCACCAGGCTAGGTCCTGCCTCACCTCCTGTGTCAGTGACACTGGAAAGCTTGGGGGATCCGTCGCCTGTGACCAACTCTCCTTTAGCCTCCATTGAAGAGACCGCAGGTGAAGACGCCCGTGAGGGACTAACTTCTCGAGTGACGACAGGTGTCCGATCACGACTTGCCATCGCTGAGCTACCTGTTCCTGCCGAGACAGGAACTGGTTGGCTGCCTCTCTGAATCTGCTGATCCGCGAGTCCGCGGGGAAGACTCGCCCTGCTACCGTGTCGATCAGCATACCCAGGTACTTCAATCCTCTGCTTGGGCTCGAGATCGGACTTCTCGAAGTTCACAACGATCCCCAGATCGCGACAGAACTCGAGCAGCCGATCCCTGTCCTGTAGCAAACTGCGAGCGGGAGCTCGCCAGGACTAACCAATCGTCGAGATACCTCATAGAACGTATCCCGTGCGAATGGGCCCAAGCAGACACCAGAGAACACTCGCGTGAACACCTGTGGGGCGGTTGAGAGGACCGAAGCACAGTGCCCTGAACTGGTACACCGTCCCGCGAGGATGAAGCGGAGGTACTTTCTGGAGGACTGATGAATGGGTATTTGGAAATACGCATCCTTCAAGTCCACTGAAAGCATGAAATCGTTCTCCCCTGATGGAGTCGAGCACTGAGCGTGCCGTCTCCATCGTGAACCGGGTCTGGCGAACAAACCGGTTCAGGGGAGAGAGATCTATCACCGGGCGCCAGCCTCCCGTAGACTTTTCCACCAGGAAGAGTCGACTGTAAAAAGCCCGGTGACTGATCCGTGACGATCTCTACAGCTCTCTTGCTCAGCATGGTCTTGATCTCCTGTCTGAGTGCTACGTCCTTCGGTGACCCGGGGCCGGGGACGTAACGACTGCTGTTGGACCGGGTTGGAGGTGAGGGGTGGCCGAGATTCGAAGGGTAATAGATATCCCTCCCGAAGGACATCTACAATCCAGGTCTCGGCGCCGTAGCGCTGCCAAGTTGCCCAATGGCTGGCCAGGCACCCCCCCACTTCCGGCAGCAGGTGAGGGGGAACGCCGTCCCTAGCGTTTCCCCCTTTCTTCGACTTCTTCCCAGAGCCTCCACGGGATGAGGAGGGCTGGGGGAGGAGGGCTGGTTACGGCCCCCCTTGCCAGAAGTTGAAGAAGACAGAGTCATTCCTCGGGCTTCGACGCAGCAACCGTCTTAGCAGCGAGGAAGCGCTAGCCGAGCTCTTAGACTTGGCCGCAGTCCGAGGCTGCCCAGAAGCCTTCGAGACTGCCTGGTGAACCAGACGGTCACTGTCTTCAGTGCGCCGTCTGTCCACCGCAGCGTCCACCATCTCTCCTGGGAAGAGAGACGTGGAACTCCGTAGAGGTCCGTTTCGAAGCCCCAACGCCGCCTCACGCCCGGCCGCCCTGGAAACCCGAGTAAGGACAGCGTCCCTTCGTCGGAGAACCAGGTTGGCCCACAGGTTCACCGTCTGGTGGGCAAGGAAGGAGATGGCTCTTCCCCAGACTGGCAAAGTCTCCTGAAGGCCGAGTCCTCTTCGGGAGAAATTCCCCCGGAGTTGGCTGCGACCTTAGATACTGTGAGGGACCACAGATCTAGCCAGGAGACGGCCTGGAAAGCTGCCATGGCGGTAGATTCCAGGCCGAGTGCCTCTTGCTGCGAGAACCACAGGTTCTCGGACAGGAGCTGTTGCAGAGACACACGGAGTCAGCCTAGCTAACTCCGGGTTCACCTGTTTGGGCGGCATCGGGTCTTCAGATGGCACGTAAAACCGCCGCTGTCGTAGCAGAGGAGGTGGAAGCAGCTTGCTCGACCTGCCAGACTTGAGCGAACCGTCTTGTCCGGAGACAAGCGATTCAACCTGGTCTAGCACTGAGTCCGCAAGCTCGGAACGCGGCAAACCCACCGTCGGTCTGGGTTTCCCTCTTCGGGCCCCAGAACGACTCGAGCCGGGACGTGGGCTCGGATGGTGGGAGCGGCGATCCTTCCCCGAGGTCGTTGTGCTGACGAATCAGCGCAATAACCTCGGCAAAGTTCCTCTGGATCTCGGGTGTGATAGCATCCTGTGGATCGGACCGTCCAGTCCCTCGAACAGGAGTACCTCCCGAGACCCTCCTCCCTCAAGGAGAGGAGCAGCGACAGCCCCCTCTAGGTCTCCTCCAACCACCTGTGCGTACGACCTGGCTGGTCCGAGAACCGAGCCTGGTACGTACGACGACGTGGCGGGATCCTGAGGGGCGCACCCCTCACGATCACTCCTCAATACCTCGCCCCTCCCGGTGTAACCCGAGGAGGTTGAAGGTATGGGAGAGGCAGACCTGACGCTCTCTCCTCGCTCACTGGCAGAACCAGCGGGCTTGGAGGACTGCAGGCGATCGCCAACCCCGCGGTGGCGATCGAGCTGCAGACCTAGTCGAGCCTCTCGCTGTGGAGAACGGCTGGACGAGAACAGCGGCCCCGGTCTCGTGTGTCAGAGGAGCTGGTGCTGGTCGCCGTACCCGATCGCTCTCTGTGAGAGCGACGGTCGGCGACCGGCGAGCTCCACTGTCACGGTGAGACCGGTGCATATCCTCACGGTGCGTCAGTTCGCTGGTACCAGCCGTGGCTGGTGCCGGCGAACGGGGGGACCTCTTCCCCAGCCTCAGCCCGTGGCCGGTCGTGGACCGTCACGTCCGCCCGGGTAGCCAGCCGCTCGCCGTGAGAGCGAGAGCTGGTCTGGTGAGAGTCGCGTGAGCGGCTGTCACCAGTCTTCCGCTCCGTGCCGTGAACCTGACGCTGAGCGGACTCAGAGGTCTGGTTCCTGGCTGCACGGTCGCTGGCAGGCGACCGTACACTCGGTACCTCTCGCGAACGAGCGGCCGAGACGGATCCTGCTGCCGTGGCCGAACCACTAACAGCAGGTGAGGAAGTGCCGGTGTTAGCCGGCACCCCTCTGGCCCCCGTAGTCTTCTTCCTTGCGGGAGAAGAGACGGGTCCTGCTCCCGAAGGAGCAGGGCGACCAGCGGAAGAACCCCCCGTCTCACCAGAGCGAGACGGGCCCTTAGAAGCTCCCGAAGGAGACTTCTTAGGGGGGGGGGAGGCAACCTTCTTCTTCTTAGGCAGGGGAGCCTTAGAAGAAGAAGGGGAAGAGGCGGCAGACGACGACGACGAAGAAGACGATGAAGACGACGACGACAACCTTCCTCCTCTTCCTCTTCTTCTTCGTCAACCTCCTCAGGACCGACGTCAGGTCTGTCATCCAGGACGGAGCCGGGGCTGCTGTTGCCGAAGCAACAGGGCCCGGACGTACCTGTCCGAACAGACCAGCATCGGGAGCAGCGGCGCCAGGAACAGGGACAACATCAGCAGGTGCGAGCATCACAGGAACGGCAGTCGGGACGGCAGGAGCAGGAACAGGAACAGCAGCGGTGGTCACGGCAGGTACGGCAGGCTGTGTGGACGGTACAGATGGTCTAACCAGCGGCACAGACATCATCGGCACCGGCGGGAGGTCCAGGGGCGAGCTCTTCGGGCACATGAAGTCCGGTCCGTGGCAACACGGCAAACCCCCAGGTGGCGGCATCACACTCCCCCGAGTTACGGCGACTGGCCCCTGCACCGATGTTGTGGGTGTCACAGAGACCGCGTGCTGGGTGTACACCAGGTGAGGAGGTGACGCGTAGCCAGGTGTTGTCAGGGTCGTGGTGGTGGTTGTGACCGATAGCGTGCGTAACCGCCACGGAGCCAGCGAGATGATAGAGCAGCCCCTGGACACAATCGGCACGCCCTGCAGTCCCAACGACGCCCACACCTGTCCGAGGTCATCCTTCACGGCAACCGCACCTGAGGAGGCAAAAGTCGGGTGATTAGGAGGATCCTCTACCCGCTCGCGCGAAGACGAGCGGATAGAGGACCCAGAGTACAACTCTACGTCGGGGTATCTAGCGCCCTCCTCCACACTCGACACATCGGGAGAGGAGAAGGACCTAGACACCGCCCCCGAAGGGGAAGGCGCGAGACGTGGAAGTTGAGCGGGCGGCAGGAAAGAAGACGAAGTGTCCGTCACCAAAGGAGTCGCGGGAGAGCTTTCCGACGACTCCTTTGCAGGCCTTCGCTTCTTCCTGCCCTCATACAATGTCCACTGCGCCTCCGACCAGTTCATACACACATCACAGGGCTCGGCCCGGGTGCATTCGCGCCCCCGGGCCGCACCGGCACACAAAACATGAGGGTCTATCTCGGGGAAAGATCTGAATTTCCCACATTTGCGCCCTTCGGTACCCGGGCAAAGTCTCCTTGGGGTAGCGAGGCGCGGAGATTCCATCATTTATGATTTCAGCGTAATTAATATGAAAAGAGAGAATACTGTACTTACAATCTTTCATACACAATTACAAACAAACAAGAAAGCAAACGACGAGCAGCGGGCAGAGAGAACGAACACACGTCCATCCACTGTGAGGCCGAAAGCAAAAGTGATTTGTTTACCTCCCAGTCGCGCGCGCGCGCCTGTCGGACAAGCAGTTAACTACCGAACCCCTTGTTCGAAAGCTTACGACCTATCCAGCTGCCGCTAGTATCTTCCTATTGTAAAAGGACCGAAGGTTTGTATGCCGTGTCGGAACAAAGAAAACAAAAACTGCATTGCGAATCCACTTTCATTGCATTCTATTCATACAAAATAAGAGGCTCTTGCCGAGCGCAATCAAGCTCTCGGCAACGAACGCACAGGGCAAAAATATAATGAAAAAGAGTACTTACATCTTTCAATTACACACTTTCGCCCAAAATACATGACTCGGCGCGAGTGCGCCCGCCCTCGGCACCGAGACATAATTCAAGGGTTCAATTCATGAAAAGAGCGGAAATCGCCGTCTCTACGGCGATAGCTCCATGTTGATTCATAATTAAGTAATGAAAATGAAAACAGTGTACTTACAGTTTCATTTTCAAGTCAAACCAAACCATTAGTAGAAAACACAATATAAACAAAGCATACGACGATGAAGCGGGCAGAGAGCGATGACGACACGTCCTTCACACCCGCGGCCTAAAGCAAAAGTGATTCTTCACCTCTCGGCGCGCGCACGATCGGACAAGCAGTTAACTACCGTTCTCGGCCTTGTTCGAAGCTTACGACCGTCCCAGCTGCCGCTAGTTACCTTCCTATTGTTAAAGGACCGAGGGTTTGTATTACGTATCGGAACAAATTAGAATTATTACAAGATCTTTGATGTTATTCCAATTTCTTCGTGAGGAAAAATTGTAGAGGTCTGAATTTGCTGTTTATTCAGGGAAAACAAGCTTCTCCAGCGAGGAAATGGTCCCCGAGCAAACTCATCCATTCCCTCACTCAGCCTGCTTCCTTCCCTAAATAAGGCTGCACTTTGCATAAGCAGGAGAGCATTATTATAGTGCTATGCCGCGGTAGATTCGTACAGAGATCTGTTACCGTGCGGTAAACCCGCACCGAACAACGTATAAGAGATATCTTGTTGAAATTTTCTAAGTAAACGGAAGGCATGGTTCATCATGATTACTAGAAATTTCCTCAACCCGAGGCTAAAATCCATGATTGTATTGCAGAGAGACGCACCAAACGCGCATGACACCGAGCTAGCCGGTACTGCGTAGGATCACATCACAGTAACAGCAGCCTTGTTCATCGTCTCGCACTATCTGCCTGAGTTGCCAGCTACTCCTTTTACGAAGGGATAGGTATGAAATTATCGAGCAAAAGGAAACTCTCAAGCAGGCATATTTAAACGAAACAAAATTCGCTAAATACAGAATCTGAGTTGGTGTTTGTCGTAACAATAACCTGAATAGTTATTCTTACTCCGAAAACTCTTGGAAGGTTGAAGGGAGTGTCAAATAAAATACATTAGAACAACAGTTCTTTCGGCTTCTATCCGCAGAGGTAAATACTATATGCGTATATGACTGACCCATGCGTTAGCAAAATGACGCAAAGAATAAACTACGTAAGTATTGTAGTAATTTGAACATCGAATTCTCTACTACATCTTTCCCTCGACGAGGAAGAGAGAAAGAAAGGAAAACGACTGTCCACGTTCTAATGAATGAGACTTTTAAAAGAACTCCTTGACTCTTTGCCAAGAAAAGGGAGTAATATTCGAATAGAGATCATCAAGAGAGAACCGAGGATCGAAAAGGACCGTTCAAAGTTCTTATGATATTGGACATAAGACTTCCTGGATCTAGTCTACAAGTCTTTTTCTTACTCCCGGATGAGCCTCTGAAAATGAATGAGAGCTCTTCGAAATTTGTTAATGAGTTTTATCCGCTTAAACGATACAAAACGTTAAAATCTATGTCAATGAGAACTACCCCATTTATGAGGGGTCCCCCTTACTTAAATGACAAAACGTTTAGTATCTTGACAATGGGGAAAAACGTCCTTACTAGACAAACTATTAGCACTTTGCTAATAGGGAAAACCCTTTAACATGACGGAAAGTCACCCAGGAATCCGAGTATATAATCTTCCCGATTCTCAGAGAAATCGATGAAGAGGAAAGAGGGATCGAAGAAAAAATTCGGGTATGTCTCTCCGCTAACTTCCGAATCCTTTTTAAAAATTTCTGTAAAGGAATGTCCTGTGGAGAGTCCTGAAAAAACCTCCTCCTTGACGAGCGTTTATAAGCGTCAAGCGTCCTAAGAAACGTCCTGAACAGCAAATAAAACGCCTTCTACAAGTCTTTTCTCTCGCAAAGCGTCCTGCCGAGCTTCCACCGAAGCGTCCTGGCGAATGTGCACAAAAGCGTCCTCAAAAGCGTCCTGGAAAGCGTCCTGCTGAGCGTCCTCAAAAGCGTCCTGCCGAGCGTCCTCAAAAGCGTCCTGCTGAGCGTCCTCAAAAAACGTCCTGCTTAGCTACGAGCGTGTCTGAGCAGAGAACACCAAGTCTTCTGAACGACGTTTCAGAGAGGAACTCGTTGAGCGCCTTGATGCATGCAAGGCCCGCCAAGAGGCGTCCTGGCGAGCGACCTTGCCAACATCTCAATGTTATGACGAACCGCGTTTTGCGTATGACGTTGAATATTTTTTAAGGGACGTCCTCATGCGAGTCTCCATGGAGAGCCGCACGCTGCTCCTGAAGAGTGTGAACACTAAAGGAAGACGTATGGCTTTTCGTCTTCCGCAAGGTTGCTTGCCGAAGCGTCCTGGAGAATGTCTCTACTTATAGGACGTCGAGCACCTCCAAAAGCTTCCTCACGTCTAAATTGGCCCTTCTTATGCCGACCAGAGACATAAGTTGTTTGACTGTGCAAAGCAGCTTGCCGGCCGTCAAACTTATCAGCTTGCTTTTCGAAGTAAAGCGAACGTTACATAACGTATACGGAGCGCCATGAGGAGAGGAGACGAATACTGAGTTGCTCCTCCAAAAGGTGGAATCAAGAATGTCCTTGATTACCAAATTCTTTTGGAATGCTAGCGAGGTTGAAACAGCTCTAACTTCATGACGTTCACTCGCAGGAGGCTCAAATCACTCTTCTGGGCAAGATGAATGAACCTCCTTAATAATGTGCAAGTGATATATACATGAGCGTTCATATACATGAGCGTTCGTACGTCGCAGGAGGCTCAAATCATCTCTTCTGGGCAAGATGAATGAGCCTCTTTAATAATGTATAAATGATGTATACATGAGCGTTTCACTCTCAGGGGGCTCAAAATCACTCTTCTGGCAAGATGTGGAATGAGCCTCCTTAATAATGTATAAATGATGTATACATGAGCGGTCACTCGCAGGAGGCTCAAATCACTCTTCTGGAAAGATGAATGAGCCTCCTTAATAAGTATAAAATGACAATTTGTCGAAAATTGCATTTTTCCTAACTATACAAACCTGAGGTCCAATTTTAACAAACTAGCAATAAAGGAAGGTAACTAGCGGCAGCTGGGACGGTCGTAAGCTTCGAACAAGGGGTGAGAACGGTAGTTAACTGCTTGTCCGATCGTGCGCGCACCCGCGCGCCCGAGAGGTGAAGAATCACTTTTGCTTTAGGCCCATGCAAAAAGTTGCAGAGTGAGGGTGGCATGAGGTGGGACTATATGTAAAGGACCTCAGGTTTGTATAGTTAGAAAAAATGCAATTTTCGACAAATTGTCATTTGTTCCGATACGTATACAAACCCTCGGTCCTTTAACAATAGGAAGACTCACTTCTTGGTGGGAGGAATCTGAGTCTTTTTGGTGAACAGACTGGTGTTCGTCCAACCCTGGAGTGCCTCCCTGGTCGTAAGAGCAAGGGAGGGATCCAAACCTCTGTCCGATTGATCGGGGTGTGCACCGCAGGATCAATGGTCAGACCTCTGGGCCAAGTACTAAGAGAGAGGCAAGCGATCTCTTCGTACCAGCAAGCAAGAACTTGTTCCTGTTTGCAAGAGACAATCATAAAATGATGGGTTTGTCTCAATTTGGCATCCACTTCCTCCCCCTTGTTGGAGGAAGTGGTGGTATTTTACTCCTATCCCTACTGAAAGGGATAGGATGGTGCTCTATTGAGTAGCTCACCTGCATCTCGTCCTTACCCAGCAGGGTGACGACCGTGTCCCTCTACCCAAAGGTAGAGGGAAGAAAAAGATGGGAAGAGGAGCCAGTCACACTCTCATTCCTTCATCCATTCTTACGGTCACACCAGGACTCGATGCTGTTCAGCCTGCGAGGGTCTGGGTAACTACACAACGTGTTGAGCAACCACCACGGTTCCCAAGGAAAAAGATCCAAGGAACTGTGGGCAATATCCTGAGGTAGAAGGAGGTGCATGCGGTCCGGTTGGACCAGGCGCCTGCCTTCATTACCTGCGCCACGGAGAAGTTCTTGCGGAACGCTAGAGAATGATGAAGAGGCGTCCGCACTCATCCTGGGTGTCGAGTTTTCTTCAGACAGCTCCGTCGCACCTTCACAGGACAAAAGCAGCATAGCCGTTCGTATCGGAGGCGGTGACGTCCATTAGGGAGGGTATTGTGAAGGACTCGAACCAATCGTCAGTTACCGAAGGGTTCCGAGTCTTCGCTACGAAGATCGGTACGAAATCGAGCGTCACAAATTCCCCATCCCTTTGTGCTTGACTTCTCAAGAGAAGTCATGCAGTTACCTAAGACGAAAAGAAGGAATAGTCGTATGACCTATCCCTCTTCTCGACTTTGGTTATGTACAGTACTCATACTGACAAGCTATTAAGACGAAGTAATGATTGCTCTGGAACAACCGAACTAAGTCCACAGCATAGTTCGTACTGACCTCGGGCGCTCTGACAGCTGCCGACTGACTGGTTCGGAATCAGTAGAGGCAGATTGTCCAAGCATACCTGGGTAAGTCACGTGACCCATTCGCCCTTTAACGAGTTATGCTGAGAGACCAAACAAATAAAATATTTGTTAGTCACCGATGCCGGACGGCGCGGCGATGATTCTCTTAATGCATAAGCTCAAAAGGCGAAAGTCAATTGCCTTCAAAAGACCGAGGTCCCTGATGGCAAGAAAATCTCATAGACGTTGAATCTCAGCTTAAGGAGAAACAACACTAGTGACGTTGAAGACGAAGGTAGGCAATGAATGCAACCTACGTCTTCCAACTGAATCGAGAGAAGGAATCTCAAGATTCTAAACCTGTGCTTACAAATGACTGAAAACGCTAACCGCCATTTCATTGCTGTCCGTTGTGCAATGAAAGCGGGGCGTTCTTCAGTAATGAAACACAGGGGAGAGCCGCTTGAAGAACTGCTTCTCATGGGCTGAACGTTTGGAAGTAGAGCTGGCAGGTGTGGGAGTAGGCGATGTCTTTCAATACATCTGCTAATCCGGGGTGAACAATGAACAATTGTACACCTCCGAATACAAGATATTTTGAGGACAAACTCAGATTCCGCAAAAATCATTCGCATTATCGGGATACGATGCAGCAAGAGACTATTACAGAATTCTTTTACCGTGCGGTAAACAGAAAGATGAGAGTCGAATAGATATCTCTGTTTAAAAATTCTCGCAATACCGAAGACGATGAATACTAGCGTCTCTCAGCAGTAGATGGTCATTCATGTATGCGAGAATCCCCGTTAATCAGAGACTTAAGTCCGTGATTGTTGGGCAGAGATACGGTTGTTATTCAATCAAAGCAGGTGAGAAAGACATAAACAACCGTCTATCTCAAAGCGGCAGCTGATACTGAAATGCCTCGGGCAATTCAATACGCAGTAGCTGTCGCTGACTCGTCATCCTGAGTTGCCAAGTAATCCTTCCACGAAGGAATGCGTTCGCTAGAACCAACGAGCATAAAAAGATATGCTCGAGCAATTATATTTAAGCGAAACGAATTTCGGTAAATATAAAAGCTTAAATGGTGTTGTTGTGACAACACCATAAGTATATAAATTGAAACTGAAAGAAACTCCTGTGAGGTTGCAGGCAACCCGGGTTTGCAGTTCATTAGAATACTTTTCGTCTAAGTCGCAATCCGTAGAATAACCAGGATATGCGCCTACCCCTCGGACCATTCAACTGCTTAGCAGAATCATGTCGCGAGGTTAATATACGTAGTATATTTGTAGGATTCTGAACAACGATCTCCATCCTAAATTCTTTCCTTCAAGAAAACAAAATAAGGATTGGAGATCGACCACCTTCGTTCTCTATTAAAGAGAGTGAGAGAAGTCTTCCTCGAAGGAAAGCTTCAATGGTGAACAGAATACTAAGACGATAGTTCCAGCCAAACTGGATATTCCCGTCCGTTCTTCTCTATTCCAGGTTGGTCGCCTACTGTGAGATAGTCTTCTTTCAGCAGCAGTCTTCTTCCTAATGCTAGAAATTCCAGGAATTCGAGCATAGGCGAGGTTCCCGATTATCGTGTAACATATCGGGATTCTCGTCTCGCTCACTTTGGACCGTGGTCTCGCCTAAGTGTTTGGAGATCGTAAGAAACTCTAACACTCTGAATGCGCTAGAAATTCCGTAGAATTCTAAGCAGTCCTGTGCGAAACCCCCACCGAATTCGTCAAACGATATCGGCTGGTGGTCCTCTCGATTCCCGTAGAAATCGAGAATGGGGCAGGATCCCTCCTCAACGACCGGGGCTTACGTCAGGTAGGAACCGAAGGTCCCCCCTGGTAGCGCAGTCCCCAACGTTGGGATCCTACAGAGAAATCTCTGTAGGATCCTTCCCCTTTCCCTCGTAGCCGTAAGGAGAGAGGGAATGGGGGAGGAATTGGATACTCGCTCGCCTTCCCAGTGGAACTAGCAGTTGGAGAAGTAGGAGCAGGCCATCGCCTTGCGGCGATGGCCTCTCAGAGTCTGGGAAAACGTATCGTCAGGAGAAACGTTTTCCCCGAGGAGGGTTACGAACTCTCACTGTAGGTAAGGGTCTGCCGCCACTGTGAACGTCGTCTGGGTGGGGCTGATCGACACCTGACAGGAGAGAGCCGATACCGTCCTCCGACTCATTCCAGTCCTCGTCGAGGTCGAACCTCTCAGGAGGACCGAAGGAGTATTTAAATACGGTGTCCGAAGACACGTAGAAACGCCGCTGTCGCAGTAGAGGAGGTGGAAGTAGCTTGATCGACCGGCCAGAACTGAGAGAGCCTTCTTGTCCGGAGACGAGAGACTCTGGTTCAAGACAGAATCGGCAAGCTCCGATCGCGGCATACCCACCACGTCGGTTTTGGGTTCCCTCTCGGGCCCCAAAACGACTCGAGCAGAGACATGGCTCTGCTGGTGGAGTCGGCGATCCTTCCCCCCTCCGGTCGTTGTGCTGACGAATCAGTCCAATAACCTGGGTAAAGTTACCTCTGAATCTCGGAAGTTACAGCGTCTTGAGGAGTAGGACCGTCCAGTCCCTCAACAAGAGCAGCTCCCAGGACCCTCCTCCTTCAGAAGAAGGACCAGCAACAGATCCCTGACGGTTGCCTCCAATCACTTGCGCGTACGTCCTGGTTGGTCCTAAGACCAACCTGGCACGTGCGGCGTCGTGACGGGATCGTGAACGGCGCATCTCTCACGATCACTCCTATATACCTCGCTCTTCCTGGCGTATGCCGAGTTGTTTAAGGTATCGGAGAGACAGAACTGACGCTACCCCCGCCCTCCTCCCCCTGACGGTCGCCTCCAATCACTTGCGCGTACGTCCTGGTTGGTCCTAAGACCATACGTGGCACGTGCGGCGTCGTGACGGGATCGTGAGCGGCGCACCTCTCACGATCACTCCTAGCTACCTCGCTCTTCCCGGTGTAGCCCGAGGAAGTTGAAGGTAGTGGAGAGACAGACCTTGACGCTCCCCCCCCGCTCGCTGGCAGGACCAGCGTACGTGGGGGGGGGTGCTGCAGCCGATCACCAACCCGCGGTGGGGATCGATCTGCAGGCCTGGCCGTGCCGCTCACCTGTGGCGAGCGGCTCGACTGAGCACGTCGACCCCGTGTCCCCGTGCGTCAGACGAGCTGCTGCTGGTCACCGTATTCGCCCGGTCCCTCCTGTGGGAGCGGCGGTCAGGTGACCTGCAGAGCTCGCTTTCGCCGTGAGACCGTGAGCGTCCTCGCGCGGCACGTCAAAACCGCTGGTACCAAGCCGAGGCTTGGTACCGTCGGTCGAGGGGACCTGGGGGACCTCATCCTTAAACGTGGCCGGTCAGAGACCGTCACGTCCACCCGAGGTACCGGCTGGTCGCTGCGAGAGCGGCCGCTGGCCTGGCGAGAGTCACCTGAGCGGCCTCTCGACAGTCTTCTGCTCCGTGCCTCGGTCATGACGCTGAGCGAACTCAGGCGTCTTAACTTTGGCTGCACGGTCACCCGAAGGAGATCGTACACTCGGAACTTCTCGCGACGACCGACCGCCGGTAAGGATAGGCTTTAGCAGCAGAGCTGCCAAGACCAGGCGAGGGTGTGCCAGCGGTAAGCCAGCACACCCTTGGTCCCCGTCTTCTTCTTCTTCTCAGAAGGGAGACGGGCCCCGTTCCCGAAGGAACAGGAGGACCAGCAGAGAACCCCCCCGTCACACCGGAATGTGACGAGCCCTTCGAAGTTCCCGAAGGAGTCTTCTTAGGGGGAATAACAAAACCCAGGTTACCAGCTGGTCGCTGCGAGAGCGGCCGCTGGCCTGGCGAGAGTCACCTGAGCGGTTCTCGCCAGCCTTCTGCTCCGTGCCGTGGTCTTGGCGCCGAGCGAACTCTGGCGCCGAAACTTTGGCTGCACGGTCTCGCCCGAGGGAGAGCGTACACTCGGGATCTCCCGCGAACGAGAGACCGAGCCGGAACCTGGCGTAGCGTTCATCGCCGCTAGCATCAGGCGAGGAAGTACCAGAGCTAACCGATACTCCTCTGGTCCCCGTCTATCTCTTCCTTACGGAAGGGGAGACGGGCCCCGCTCCCGAAGGAGCAGGAGGACCAGCAGAAGGACCCCCCCGTCCCACCGAGGTGGGACGGGCCCTTAGAAGTTCCCGAAGGAGACTTCTTAGGGGGGGGGGGGGGAGGCAGCCCTTCTTCTTCTTCGGCTTATGGGCCTTAGAAGTCGAAGGGGAAGAGGCAGCAACAGACGAAGATGACATTCCTTCCTCTTCTTCGTCAGCTCACGCAGGACAGTCGTCAGGTCCTCCATCCAGGCCGGAGTCGGGCCTATTGCCGCAGCAACACGGCCCGACTGCACCTGTCCCGGAAGGACCTGGGACTGGGGAAGAACCCACACCATGGGCAGGACCATCATGGACAGGCGCAGGAAACCAGGAGCGACAGGAACAGCAACCAGCTCAGGAGCGGCAGGAACAGCGGCAGCGGTAAACACAGAAGGGACAGCCAAGCCAGTAGCGGGAACCACATCAGCGACAGGTACGGCAGGCCCAGCCATCGCCTCGTAGAATCATCGGCAGCCAGCGTGGTACTGGCGGCCGGTCCAGGGGCGAGCTGCTGGAACAGCGGAAGTCTGGGGCAGGCAACACGAAGAAAACACAGGCGGCGGCGGCATACCCCTCCTCGGTACGGCGGCGACCGGCCCTAGAAGCGGCAGACGGCGTCACCGACACAGCATGGGAGTGTAGACCAGCGGGGGGAAAGCAGCATAAGCGGCCGTGAAGGTTGTAGTGGAGACCACTCCAAGGTCACCGCCCAGACCTCGCTAGACTCTGCAGCCGCAGTGGCCATACCTGTCCAAGGTCGTCTCCCACGGCTGTAGCACCTGCGGTAGCACAGACAGATTAGTAAGAGGGGTTCCCACTCACGCACGGGGGGGAGACATGCCCCACCCCGAACGGAAGGAAGACCCCAAAACAAAATACGAGGAAGCTGAGCGGGGGGGCAGGAAAGAAAGAAGACGAAGAATCGGATACCAAGGGAGTCGCGGGAGAGCTTTCCGACGACTTCCCGGCAGACCTTCGCTTCCCCTACCCCCGCACAGCAGTGAAAAGTAATGAAAATTGAAACAGAATACTGCACTTGCGATCACTTCATAGAACTTAAAGAGGGAAAAATCAATTCCCGGTAAGAGCGGAAACTTGATCCATAATAATATGATGCTATCATAATATATATGAAAATGAACAATACTGCACTTGCTATTTTCACTTTCACAGCAATAAATCGTAAGGATTAATTCCCGGGTAAGAGCGGAAATTGATCCAAAATTAAATTTGATGCAATTAATAAATGAAAATTAAAAGAAAACTGCATTGCGAATCCACTTTCATTGCATTCTATTCATACAAAATAAGAGGCTCTTGCCGAGCGCAATCAAGCTCTCGGCAACGACGGGGCCCCCACAGGGAAAAATAATTAATGAAAAAGGTACTTAATCTTTCAATTACACATTTCGCCCAAAATTACATTACCGGCGCGAGCGTCGCCCCCCCGGACCGAGACATAATTCAAGGGTTTCAATTCTGAAAAGAGCGGAAATCGCCGTCTCTACGGCGATAGCTCCATGTTGATTCATAATTAAGTAATGAAAATGAAAACAGTGTACTTACAGTTTCATTTTCAAGTCAAACCAACCATTAGTAGAAAACACAATATAAACAAAGCATACGACGATGAAGCGGGCAGAGAGCGATGACGAACACGTCCTTCACACCCGCGGCCGAAAGCAAAAGTGATTCTTCACCTCTCGGGCGCGCTGGTGCGCGCACGATCGGACAAGCAGTTAACTACCGTTCTCCCCTTGTTCGAAGCGTTACGACCGTCCCCAGCTGCCGCTAGTTACCTTCCTATTGTTAAAGGACCGAGGGTTTGTATTACGTATCGGAACAATGATATATACATGAGCGTTCACATCGCAGGAGGCTCAAATCACTCTTCTGGCAAGATGAATGAGCCTCCTTAAATGTCCCTTAGAAAAAGAGCCAGTGCATTCTTCTAAAAGGGTAAATGTGGTCTCTTTACTCCTCATCCTCTCGTGACGAGAGAGAGGACGTGAAGCGTCCTCTTCTCTAAAGCTTCTTAGGGGGTGCGAGTCCTTCCGAGAGCCCCAACCCCTGTGTGGGGAGGATGCCTCGGAGGCCGAGAAACAACCCTTGAAGCTTCGTGCACGTGCTCGATTCTTCGGCAGCCTGGGAAGCGGACAACAGGACCTGCCGAAAGGAAGCCAGATCAGCATGAAAAACCCGTAACCTCCTTGGCTTTTGACATGCCCTCTCCCTGGTTTCTGGGAGTCCGACAGAGGTCTAGCCTAGAGGCGTTATGGGGGGCCGATCTGACGTTCCCTCCTAACGATGAGAGGACGTGAAGCGTCCTCTTCTCTAAAGCTTCTTAGAGGCGCGAGTCCTTCCGAGAGCTCCAACCCTTGTTGCTCGGGGAGGACGCCTCGGAGGACGAGAAGCAATCCTTCAAGATTCGTGCGCGTGCACGATCTTTAGCATCCTGGGAAGCGTCAACAGGTTCTGCCGAAGGGACGCCAGATCGGTGGGGAGCCCCCGTAAACCTCTTGCGGCTTTCGACATGCCCTCTCCCTGAGTCCTGGGAGTCCGACAGATGTCCAGGCCTAGAGGCATTATGGGGCCGATCTGACGCCCCCTCCACAACACAAGGGGCACTACACTTCACAACACTGATTGGAGAGCGAGCACTTTAGTCTAAGATTACTTGATGTAATCCTCTAGCAGACACTTCTTCTAGGCCCGTAAGCCATACCACAAGGGTTAGGCAAAATAAAATCTACAGGAGGTTAGAAGGTTCATTATTTCTAACTTCTGTTTACTGTGGAGGAAAAACTCCTGATTCTAACACGCTCTAAAATGCGTACATGAAAATCCTACTTCTTCCGTAATCAGTCACACATTACACTAATTACATTGAACTTATGCAAAGAAAACAAGTAAACGCCATATACACTAAGCGAGTGTCTACCGAAAGTTCCGGTAGCTTCACCATCCCCCATGCAGACAACAAAATCTGAAACTAGGCTAACTAGCCTCAGACATCAAATGCAATGAAAAATTTACGATAGCGTATGCCTAGCCACAAATCCAAGTCAATAATCGTAAGAATAATTAGGATACTTAAGCGGCTAATGAAGTTTCAAAATCCTAGGCGGAGGTCTGTAAACAGTTGTTTACGACCGGCGACAGAAAAAAATATGAATAGAAAATGGGAATAGTTCCTGATATCCGCCTCCCAGCGGCTGGGAATGGGTACCACCACCTGGCGCCCACTGCGTGTGCCGCGAATTTTGAAATTCTGTCGGACTTCGGAGAATACAGCTATATATATATCTGTCAGGTAAGTTTCATGAACAAACAGTTGTTTACTAACAAACAAGCCGGTGAGGGACCGTTTTCCCGATTGTTGTGATGAAAGTGCCCCAGCGTCTGTGGGTACAAGTGGTTTGCGGATTTATCACAGGAAATGGTTAGTTTATTGACACAAGCGACTCCGTAAACATCAAGATGGCGTCAATCATCTAGGGTAGAATATCACGACAGGCCAACCCTCATCACGGTGGACGGGTCTTATTCACTCCATATTTAATTGGTGAAACATGAATACAATTGCAACTCTAAGCATACCATTTAAAAGACTGAAGTTTCGTCAACATATTGGTGATATATGAAAGCCCCATACGAACTAAAATAAGCATGTGAGCTCTTCGTAAATATGTTTTCAAGGCAGTTTTGAAATCCAATATGGCGGCTACGTTTTGCATGGACGGTTCTCATCAGTGACGGCCACCATCTTTCCCCAGCCTTCCCAGCACTCATTTGAACAATGTTTAGCGTATGTATGTAACGTTTTATTGATCTTACTCAAGATTACAGTTGTAATCACCACAATAAAACAACATTTTGTTGCCTATATTAGTGAAAGTATGAAACTTGTTATTCCCGGGGTTATGGTTGGAACTGAATTCATTCTTACCTTGTAATCAGTGGTTTTATCCTTACTGCCATCACAACTGAAACTCCACAGTGCTTATTTGATTGTAATTATACACATTTTGGTCTTAATTCACTCCACAGTGCACTCGAACCACATTGCTGTTCGTGTTTCCTAAGCCACTCACTCCGTAAAAAAGAAATTACGAGCCAGCAGACGACAACACTGATTATGAGATGCAAAGCTTTATTCCCTTAATTGTTTACTTTACTCAATATTTAGTTTAACTCTACTTCAAAATGTTTATTTAATTCATGTCCATTATCCCTTTTTTGTTTTGCAACCAAATTAACCCCCAAAAATTACAAATGTTTTCGGATGTAATACTTACGAGCAGACGACGTGAGGAAAAATGGCTCATCGTTGCCAATCTAGTGGAGCGTCACACATACGCCGATGCATTTACAAACTGTTTCGATGAATTCTAGTTGTCATAGTAATGCAGTAATGATAAAATTGCTCTAATATGTATATATACTACAAATAGATACGCTAATTTCACTTATTTCCCCGGTTTTGTGTAAGTCTTATACCTAGTTTGGAGGGTAAACACATACCAATTGACAACACTGATAAACAATTGAAGAGCGCAAAACGCCGCAAAGAATGCCGTAGTCCCCTTGAATAAGTACGAATAAGTGCTGGTAGAGGTTGGGTTTACGATTGTTGTGATGAAAGTGCCCCAGCGTCTATGGGTACAAGTGGTGTGCAGATTTAGCACATGAAATGGGAAGTTTGTTGACACAAGCGACTCCGTAAACATCAATATAGCGTCAATCTTCTAAACATTTTTAGTTGTAAGTAAAAATTTCTAAAGCGTTTTGGTGAGATTTCCACTGCCATAGACACCCTTTTCAGTACCCTCTGTTTAAATCTTAAAATTTGGCCTTAATTTCTAACTTTGGAGAAAATACTTACTTCGAAAGGAGAGTAGAGGTCTTTAGCTCCGTTTTTCACCAACAAGAAGTCGCGACTGATGCCCATCTCCGGTGTCAGGACGCGTTATAATGTACTTTTTCGGAGGGTGGCTAGCGTTGATTGTAGGTGGCCTGCTTGGCCTGCTGTGATATTTTACCCTAAATATTTTGAGTTGTAAGTAAAAATGTTGAACGCATTTTGGTGAGATTTCCACTACCGTGGACACCCTTTTCACTACCCTCTGTTTAAATCTTAAAATTTGGCCTTAATTTCTAACTTTGGAGAAAATACTTCGAAAGGAGAGTAGAGGTCTTTAGCTCCATTTCTCACCAACAACAGTCGCGACTGATGCCCATCAAGTCGCGACTGATGCCCATCTCCGATGTCAGGACGCGTTATAATGTACTTTTTTTGGGATTGTTTACGTTGATCGTACATGGTCCACTCCTGTACCATGCGGTTTTTTACCCTAGGTATGCCTAAAGACAACAGCTCAATTATAATAGTTAGACAATTT
>NC_087213.1:1598280-1602679 GCF_015104395.2 Macrobrachium nipponense | reverse complement strand
AACAACCTGTGGGCGTCCCTTTGTCTTTGGTCATAAAATGAGTTATAATTATTAATTATTTTTCACAGTATACCAAAGCAATTAGGTAACTATATAATCTGTTTAAAAAAAGACTTGTGTGTTACTAATCTCTCTCTCTCTCTCTCTCTCTCTCTCTCTCTCTCTCTCTCTCTCTAAGCTTTTAGTAGGCCACTTTATAATATTCTCCTCTCTCTCTCTCTCTCTCTCTCTCTCTCTCTCTCTCTAAGGTTTTAGTAGGCCACTTTTGATTATTCTACTCTCTCTCTCTCTCTCTCTCTCTAAAGTTTTAGTTGGCCACTTTATGATTATTCTTCTCTCTTCTCTCTCTCTCTCTCTCTCTCTCTCTCTCTCTCTCTCTCTCTCTCTCTCAAGCAGAAATATATGACTACAAGTCCTTGATATCAGCGATCAACCGTCTCCTCCTGAAACACCTGCATCAATCACCTCAATGACAAGAATCATTAACAGGAATGACGTAACCTCTCTATTCGAACACGATCACGTTTCGTCTCAGTTTCTACCTTCATCCTCTTTTGACATTCCAGAGAAGAAGCCGAAGCCAAGACCCAAGCCACTTTTCGAACGTTCGATTTGGAAAAGTGACGTAACTCCTCAGTTTGAACACGATCACTTTTCGTCTCGGTTTCTACATTTATAGTCTTTTGACATTTCAGAGACGAAACCGAAGCCAAGCCTCCAAGTAACTTTTCGAACGTTCGATTTCGAAATGTGAAAACTCGTCCGAATCTTTCTATTCTTTAACGTCGTATTTTTCAAACATTTTTTAAAACGTTTCACTCTTTAACGTAGCAGCTTTCAAACCTTTTTGAATTGCTGGGACGGAGTCTTCGTCAGTGCCACTAGTTTCTGTTTCTCGACCAATATGAGAATGCATTTCGTGATCTAAAGAAGCCAAAGTCGGAGCCATACCTGGCATATCGAAGTCATTACCTCCTCTTATGTTCCTATTAAAGTGTTTTCTTTTGAATTCATTACACATCGAAAGCTCAAGATTCAGTGGATTTTCTTTCGAGTGCGGATGATGTGGGTTTTTTTTTTTTTTTGTGTTTTAATCGTTAATGATCATTTTTGGTTCGTTTTAATAAGATTCTTTTTTTTCGAATCTCCCTGACATCAAAAACTTATATATTTGCTTGAGAGAAAGAGACAGTGTATTATATTATATACAATTGTATATATATACAATATATATATATATATATATATATATATATATATATATATATATATATATATATATATATATATATATATATATATAGTATATATATATATATATATATATATATAGTTATATATATATATATATATATATATATATATATATATATATATATATATTATAATATTTATAAAGATCACCAATATCGATAGTATAACAGGTTATTCCCAAGATACAGTGAATTCGTTATTTAACGATACTTTGTTGCTTAAGTCTTATCAGTAAAATATTTTTATGCATTATATTATATGTATTATATATATATATATATATATATATATATATACATATCATTTATCGTGTGTATACGTGCGCGCGTGTATGCATGTGCGAGTGTATTTAAGTATGCATAGGCTTCTTGCTCCAACTTCATATTCAGTCGGAAAGTTAAAAATTTGAAATAGAAAGTTCAGCGTAAGCAGCAGGCATCCGTTGAGATGAACGAAGAACGTCTTCTCTGTTACCATGTCCTTTTTGTCCATTCCACAAAGGTGTCTTTAATATTATTATTATCCTTTCTATGAGGTCAGTATCACTGAAAATAATGGTTGTTCCTACGGCATTCCGTTTATATGGAGTTTTCTCTATTCTTCTTACAATCTAGTCATCAGGGTGTAGCTGGTATATCTCAAGTTTCCTATGGATATATAAAGACGACAGGCGAACTATGAATTTCCT
This sequence comes from Macrobrachium nipponense, assembly GCF_015104395.2. Classification (NCBI taxonomy): domain Eukaryota; kingdom Metazoa; phylum Arthropoda; class Malacostraca; order Decapoda; family Palaemonidae; genus Macrobrachium; species Macrobrachium nipponense. Next base: position 1,600,737 of record NC_087213.1, on the reverse strand, counting down.
TAGGTAACTTAATACATCAGCTACACACTGATGAAGGGAAGATTGTAAGAACTGAGAAGATGACTTAAACGGAATGCCGTAGAAAACGAACCTGTTTTGTTGGTTCAGTGCAACTCACCTCAAAGACTCCTCCCTGATATTAATAATGATGATAATAACCGCCTCAGTCAACCGCCACTCTACCAACTTTATTGTAGCGTTCCTTAACCCTGCCCTTTGTGCGCGTTGCTCCAATTACTCACCAAAGGACTTCGCAAACCGAAGCCCTTGTCTCTCGTAGGAAGTCTTCGCCATTCGCACCCTTGCAAGGGGCGTCAGCTCACGGCTGGCTGGTTCGTCAGACGGAAAGGAATCAATACCGAAAGAGGTGATGAAGATGTTTAGAAGTTCATCAGTGTCCTGCAGAGGACTGGACAGTATCCTACCAATGGGCGATGAAGGATTAGACTGGACAGTATCCTACCAATGAGAGAAGAAGGATTAGACTGGACAGTATCCTACCAATGAGCGAAGAAGGATTAGACTAGACAGTATCCTACCAAGGGCGAAGAAGGATTAGACTGGAACAGTATCCTACCAAGGGCAAAGAAGGATTAGAATGAACAATATCCTACCAAGGGCGAAGAAGGATTAGATTGGATATCCTACCAATGGTGAAGAAGGATTAGACTGGAAAATATCCTACCAATTGGTGAAGAAGGATTGGCAGCAGAGATAAAAGGATAGAGGTACAGACTACGCCTCTTTTATGAATGGACAAAATGACCTGGTACTATAGTAGTACCAATCTATGGTGAGGGTTTTGTTGGGTCGAAAGTCATTTACGTGCGTTGCCAAACTTCCATTCTAAGGAAAATTTTATGGAATATAGGTCGTGTTGTATGCCAAAACTGAAGAGAATTACTCTGAAATATTTGCTAAACATGCTTTTTACGTATACAGTTGTTAATGATCAACATTCTTAAGTTTTTCAATATCATATTTGAGAAACGTGGCAAACATGTTGCCACATCTACAATCTCGATTCTCAGGTCAAGTATCGAAATCTGTATCTGTCAGTCAAGAAGAATATACCCTTCGTTAATCTCTTAAGAATGGTCAAATCTTATAAGCTGGGGTCTTTTATGGTAAGAAAGGAAAGGATTAGCGGATGTAAAATAGTAGTTGGCCGCTCAAACACGTGTGTGTTTGTGTGTGATTAAATGCTTAAAATATGTCTGTTATCAGAACTTTTCTATAAATTGAGAAATTTTGGGCCAAGTGAAAAGTTTCATAGCGAAACGAAACGATTTTGATATGGCAAACCTATCGGAACTTCCTAAAGAAGCTCTGGATACTGTAACACATGAAAATTGGGAAAATGCCGTAAGACATGACGAGCAATTGCAAGTGGAAGATGCAGCAAAAAAAGATATCTTGATTGATAAATATATTGATTCATTTATTGTAAGTCTTGACTCTTCTGATGAGGAGTCTTCTTAAAGCATCCCTCTCTCTCTCGTCTTTTTACGCTGTTCGTAGTGTTCTCTTTGAAAAACCATTGTCAATGCAATGCATCACGAGGTTAAATAGTGTATCATTATTATTCTATTTATTAGATATACGGTATTTATTACTCGAATGTTTCTAAAATAAAGAAATAATTAATGTATGTAATTTATCATTATCCAATGATTTCCCTTTAGTTTTCTCTCATGTAGGTTGTTAATAAGTTAATTGAAGAATAAAAAGAACTGTTTCATATCTGAAGTTTTAATGCCAATACAACATCTATCTGAATAATGGAAAAATAAATTTATACCAGCGAACCTTTCTAAGACAATTAGAGTGGGCATTCCCCTTTCCACCCAGACTCTGAAAGGAGGCCGGATAATCTGTACAGGACAGAGGTTAAGACCTAAGGGTAATGTTTCCCTTGGGTGATTAGTAAGAAATACAGAGCTTTGACTTTGGCCGCCTCTACAAAGAACTTTAAGATATGGCAACGCGTGTTTTCGCTTTTAGACACGCCCAAACCCTCACCTTAGATTGGTCTACTATAGAGTAGTTAGTAGTTAGTTCGTTCATATCGAAGGATGGCCTTGTACATTCCCTCCGGGTGGTTTCTCGTGGGAATCTGTTATTTCCTTTCCCTAATTCCTTTTATGACTGTTCCTTTTGTCTTCCATGTCATTTTCTTTTTTTCATTGTAGTCATTGAGTTACCTTCTTCCTTCTCCTTCTCTTTTTCCTCTATTTCGATTGCTGTCTCGGACCGTTCAAGTCTGTCCTCTGATCAACCTTTTTTTATGACATTTCGTCTATTACTAACTTTTTTTATGGCTGTTCGTTTTGTTTTTAATTTCTATCTTTTCTTAATCTTCTTCTGAGTATCATTTGTTTTATAGTCTTTCGTTTATTTGCTAAGTCTTTGTTTTTTTGCTTTTTTCTGTATGGTTGTTCGTTTCGTCTTGAATTC
>NC_087213.1:1588280-1590780 GCF_015104395.2 Macrobrachium nipponense | reverse complement strand
CTCTCCTCTCCAGGAATAAGTGAATAATTGTAATACCTCTAATGAATGAAAATGTATAGTTATACCATCCTCTCTCTCTCTCTCTCTCTCTCTCTCTCTCTCTCTCTCTCTCTCTCTCTCCAGGTAATAAGTGAATAATTGTAATACCCTCAAATGAAATGTATAAATTATACCATTCTCTCTCTCTCTCTCTCCTGAAATAAATATTATAATTGTAATTCCCTTTCTTTCAAAAGGTATAAAGTCAAATCCCTCCTCCTCCTCCTCCTCCTCCTCCTCCTCCTCCTCCTCCTCCTCCTCCTCCTCCTACTCCCTACTCCTCCTCCTCCTCCTCCCCAGAGGGGAAATAAACAATTACGTCGAGGGTTTTGTGAGCGGATCTTGTGTGCTTCTCCAGTCGTCGGCTCAGTGTCGTCGAGTTTATAAGTGCCCCGGGGATGACTACATGCCATTCTGAGGGCCTGGTGGGGTCACGGGGGCCAGGGGGCGGGGGGGGGGGGGGGAGGGGTTGGTTGGTGGGAAGGGTTTCCTGGATGGCCCTGGCGAGGGTGTCGTCTCAGATGATGGTGGAAATTCTCGTCATTTCCCCACAAAAAAAATATTGCAAAGTAATTGCTTTAGGGAAAGAGAGAGAAAAGAGAAGCAATGGAGAGAGAGAGAGAGAGAGAAGCGTCCCCAGATGAAGGTTGATCTATCAACAGAGCTCAACTTTTTATGTAAAGACCTTACACTTATAATATATCTATATATATATATATATATATATATATATATATATATATATATATATATATATATATATATATATACACACCTCACACACACACACACACACACACATATATATATATATATATATATATATATATATATATATAGTATATATATATATATATATAAATATATATATATATATATATATATATATATATATATATATATATATAATATATATATTTAAGAGCTTGAACAGCCGAAACCAACCTTTAGTTAAGAGAAAGGGCCCCCCTTAGGTGCTTCTCACAAATATTGCTATAAAACATATTATAATATGTATATATATATAAGCGTGTCTGTGTGACATAGCATATATGCTATATATATATATATATATATATATATATATATATATATATATATATATATAATCACTGGTAAACTTAAGGGCTTAGCCGTGTCATAATTTACACAAAACGTTCACACACATAATATATATATATATATATATATATATATATATATATATATATATATATATATATATATATATGTATATATAAAGGTTTTTTGCCACGAAGGAAAAAATGAAAAAGTGAGATAGCCAAGTACCCACCTCATTTAATTGATTTATGTTATCAAAAAGCTCACAAAAAGTTTTTATAAGTTGCTAATTAATGAAAAAGAAATGCCTAAAAATGTACTTAGCTTACCTTACTTTTCGTGGATTTGAAACCATAAATCAATATTTAAATCGTTTAATGTTAATGTAGTGTTTCTCTTATAACAATACCATTAAAGATATGCTAATTAGAATAGTCCCGTAACTAAATAATAACATTTATAAAATTCCTTGTAAGGATTGCCCATCGTTTTACGTTGGTCAGTCAAGTAAAAATTTATGTGTTCGGATTAAGCAGCATATGTATTCAGTTAGAACAGCCCAGACTTCAAATGCACTGTTTATTATCCATCTGAGGAAAAATCTCATTGTATTAATTGGGGTGATACCTCGGTAATTGCTAGATCTATGATTATGTTTCAAGAAATTTAGTGGAATCGGCAATTATACAAATCACTAATAAAAAACAACCCCTAAATCTTAGTCTGGGAATGTACCATTTGGACCCATATATTTGTAAGATGTTTATGAAGGACCTCAAAATAAATGAACAACTAATAAATTAGTCCCACATGTATATAGTTATTATTTCTCTCTCTCTCTCTCTCTCTCTCTCTCTCTCTCTCTCCTCTCTCTCTCTGGTTCGATATTCTCTCTCCCTCTTTCTCTTGCTCGATATATATATATTTATATTTTCTTTCGTCTTTCATTAATAATAATTTTTGTTGGGAAAATCTGTGTAAAAAATTCATGATATTAAATTGTATATGCTCCCGTGTTTTTTTCAAAATGTACTGTTTTCTGGAGGAATCACTTGTTTACTGCGGGTATCTTCAAGGTGTGGCTAGCCTCTGGCGACTCCTCCTTTCTGCAGAGTGAAAATCGCCCTTATAGCTAATCGGGTAGTGTCAGTTTGTATATTAAGCCTTCTTTTGACTATGGTTGTCCTTTGTAAAATCAGTTTGCCTCAGTAAAGGGTCCGAACAGAACCGAAAGTACTTGGCTATCTCGCTTTTTCATTTTTCTTCTTCGTGGCAAAAAAAACCTTTATTTATACATAGCATCACGTTTTATACCACTTCGTGATCAAGTTATTCATATATATATATATATATATATATATATAATATATATATATATATATATATATATATATAATAT